>NC_136509.1:14597130-14632130 GCF_053919585.1 Euprymna scolopes | reverse complement strand
TATATATATATATAGCTTTTCATATATATATATATATATATAGCTTTTCATATATATATATATATAGCTTTTCATATATATATATATATATATATATATATATATATATATATATATATAGCTTTTCACATATATATATATATATATATATATATAGCTTTTCATATATATATATATATATAGCTTTTCACATATATATATATATATATATATAGCTTTTCACATATATATATATATATATATATATAGCTTTTCACATATATATATATATATAGCTTTTCATATATATATATATATATATATATAGCTTTTCATATATATATATATAGCTTTTCATATATATATATATATAGCTTTTCATATATATATATATATAGCTTTTCATATATATATATATATATAGCTTTTCATATATATATATATAGCTTTTCATATATATATATATATAGCTTTTCATATATATATATATAGCTTTTCATATATATATATATATAGCTTTTCATATATATATATATATATAGCTTTTCATATATATATATATAGCTTTTCATATATATATATAGCTTTTCATATATATATATAGCTTTTCATATATATATATATATATAGCTTTTCATATATATATATATATATATAGCTTTTCATATATATATATATAGCTTTTCATATATATATATATAGCTTTTCATATATATATATATATATAGCTTTTCATATATATATATATATATAGCTTTTCATATATATATATATAGCTTTTCATATATATATATATAGCTTTTCATATATATATATATAGCTTTTCATATATATATATATAGCTTTTCATATATATATATATAGCTTTTTCATATATATATATATAGCTTTTCATATATATATATATAGCTTTTCATATATATATATATAGCTTTTCATATATATATATATAGCTTTTCATATATATATATATAGCTTTTCATATATATATATATATATAGCTTTTCATATATATATATATAGCTTTTCATATATATATATATAGCTTTTCATATATATATATATATATAGCTTTTCATATATATATATATAGCTTTTCATATATATATATATATATATAGCTTTTCATATATCTATATATAGCTTTTCATATATCTATATAGCTTTTCATATATCTATATATATCTATAGCTTTTCATATATCTATAGCTTTTCATATATCAATATATATATAGCTTTTCATATATATATATATAGCTTTTCATATATATATATATATATATATAGCTTTTCATATATATATATATATATATATATATAGCTTTTCACATATATATATATATATATATATATATAGCTTTTCACATATATATATATATATATATATATATAGCTTTTCACATATATATATATATATATATATATATATAGCTTTTCACATATATATATATATATATATATAGCTTTTCACATATATATATATATATAGCTTTTCATATATATATATATAGCTTTTCATATATATATATATATATATAGCTTTTCATATATATATATAGCTTTTCATATATATATATATAGCTTTTCATATATATATATATATAGCTTTTCATATATATATATATATAGCTTTTCATATATATATATATATATAGCTTTTCATATATATATATATAGCTTTTCATATATATATATAGCTTTTCATATATATATATAGCTTTTCATATATATATATATATATAGCTTTTCATATATATATATATAGCTTTTCATATATATATATATAGCTTTTCATATATATATATATATATATAGCTTTTCATATATATATATATATATATAGCTTTTCATATATATATATATAGCTTTTCATATATATATATATAGCTTTTCATATATATATATATATAGCTTTTCATATATATATATATAGCTTTTCATATATATATATATATAGCTTTTCATATATATATATATAGCTTTTCATATATATATATATAGCTTTTCATATATATATATATAGCTTTTCATATATATATATATAGCTTTTCATATATATATATATAGCTTTTCATATATATATATATAGCTTTTCATATATATATATATAGCTTTTCATATATATATATATATAGCTTTTCAATATATATATATATATATAGCTTTTCATATATATATATATATATAGCTTTTCATATATATATATATATATAGCTTTTCATATATATATATATATAGCTTTTCATATATATATATATATATAGCTTTTCATATATATATATATATATATAGCTTTTCATATATATATATATATATATAGCTTTTCATATATATATATATATATATAGCTTTTCATATATATATATATATATATATATATAGCTTTTCATATATATATATATATATATAGCTTTTCATATATATATATATAGCTTTTCATATATATATATATAGCTTTTCATATATATATATATAGCTTTTCATATATATATATATAGCTTTTCATATATATATATATAGCTTTTCATATATATATATATAGCTTTTCATATATATATATATAGCTTTTCATATATATATATATAGCTTTTCATATATATATATATATATATATATATATATATATAGCTTTTCATATATATATATATATAGCTTTTCATATATATATAGCTTTTCATATATATATAGCTTTTCATATATATATAGCTTTTCATATATCAATATATATATATATAGCTTTTCATATATCAATATATATATATATAGCTTGTCATATATCAATATATATATATATATAGCTTTTCATATATCAATATATATATATATATATATATATAGCTTTTCATATATCAATATATATATATATATATAGCTTTTCATATATCAATATATATATATATATATATAGCTTTTCATATATCAATATATATATATATATAGCTTTTCATATATCAATATATATATTGCTTTTCATATATCAATATATATATAGCTATTCATATATCAATATATATATAGCTATTCATATATCAATATATATATATAGCTTTTAATATATCAATATATATTTATAGCTTTTCATATATCAATATATACAGCTTTTCATATATCAATATATATATACAGCTTTTCATATATCAATATATATATACAGCTTTTCATATATCAATATATATATACAGCTTTTCATATATCAATATATATATATATATATATATATATACAGCTTTTCAAACATCAAAATATATACAGCTTCTCATGGATCATCTTATTTAGTTCATAGAAAAATATTGTTTGGAAATAAAAAAAAGTCACAAGCGTTCAAATTGTAAAAAATATTAAAAACAAAAATTTGTGCAAAATGTTTTAAAACAATAAAATACAAATAGGAGCCTTCCATCTTAGATGGTTTCTTTCTGTGATTCATTCATGCTGCTATTTGAAAAATTTTACCATTTTTTAAAATATTTTTTATTCGATGTTTTAAAGAATTCTCAACACAAAAATTGCATGATAATAACGCTGCGTTATGCAATGAGTATGGATGTTTTAGCTAATAGAAACACACAAACAAAAAATTGCAGCTAAAAAAGTTCAAGCAAGAAAGATCAAATGATGCTATATATTTTTTAATCGAACATGTTTTTTTTCAAATGTCCAGATGAAACATGCTCTGGGATTAAAGGGGATGGGGATGCGGTCATGTCCATGCAAGCTGAGCATCTTCTCAAACATTTACCTTTTCCATTTACTTGGCTCAGCCATCTCATCAGACGAGTATTCCACCTAAAATGGTTAAAATGATTTTTTACAATTTTAGAAAGGAAAATCATATATATGTGGAAAGCAATCCGATAGATTCACTTGATCTTTTCAAGTAAAAAAGAAAAATGGAACCAATAAAGTCAAATAGGCCTGCCATGTTTTAATCATCTCCAAAAATATGTAAGGAAAAACAGCAAAGGAAAAATAATGTAAAAATATGTAAAAATATGTAAATGTAAAAAAATAATGTAAAAATAATGCAAAAATAATGTTAAAAATATGTAAAAATAATGTTAAAAATATGTAAAAATAATGTTAAAAATATGTAAAAATAATGTTAAAAAATGTAAAATAATGTTAAAAAATGTAAAATAATGTTAAAAAATGTAAAATAATGTTAAAAAATGTAAAATAATGTTAAAAATATGTAAAAATAATGTTAAAAATATGTAAAAATAATGTTAAAAAATGTAAAATAATGTTAAAAAATATGTAAAATAATGCTAAAAATATTTTTAAAAAATGTAAAAAAATATGTAAAAATAATGTAAAAAATATGCAAAAATAATGTAAAAAATATGTAAAAATAATGTAAAAAATATGTAAAAATAATGTAAAAAATATGTAAAAATGTAAAAAATATGTAAAAATAATGTAAAAAATATGTAAAAATGTAAAAAATATGTAAAAATAATATAAAAAATATCTAAAAATAATATAAAAAATATCTAAAAATAATATAAAAAATATCTAAAAATAATGTTAAAAAATATCTAAAAAATAATGTAAAAATATGTAAAAATAATGTTAAAATGTGTTAAAATAATGTAAAAAGATGTGTAAAAAATGTAAAAAATACATTTAAAAATACATTTAAAAAATACGTATAAATATATGTAAAAATACGTAAAAAATGTGTAAAATATATGTAAAAAAAAACGTAAAAACATTATGTCAAAATATACTAAATATATAAACAAAATATAAAAAATGTGTAAAAAAAATTTACAAACACATAATGTATATTTAAATAAAATACATAAAACTCTTACTAGTTTATAAATTTTAATTTCCTTGGAGGTCATCAGATCTTAGCCTGTCTTTTAAAACTCATATTACAAAAAAAAAAAAAAAATCATATTCTCATATCAGATGAACTTACTGCATTTGTACTCCCTCAATGAAAATACATCAGATCAAGCCGACTAACAGAAAAATTCCACCCCTTCACTGTACACATAGATGATAGAAAAATTTCTACACTAATAGTTTCTTTTTTTAAAACGTGCATCTTTGGAATTCCCTCCCTGCTTCTAACTTGTACTAATATGCAAAAATTTAAAAGTCAACAAACGTGTTGCTGCCCAACTACATATTTAGATTCCCCTACATCTATATCTGGGCCCTCTTTACATCTCAGTTACAATATGCCTTGTTTGAGGTTAATAAATATTAATCATAAAAGGTGGACCTTAGGTTTACTTTGAAAATTAAACCTAAGGTCCACCTTTTATTCTCCTTATTTCTAACAATTCATGAACTACTGAACACACATTATTTAAGAGGATGGCTCATCAAGAACTTGTTTATGTTGAACTTACAAACGACCATGTTATAATCAGCTGGGAAGTAGCTCTGCAGTGTTGTGTTCGGCAGAGGAACAGTTCTGGGGGAAAAGAACTCTTTTCATAGAATTTTCGCTTAATTTTAGGCACAGATAAAGAAAGGGAAATTGTTGATAGTGGTTGTAGCTAGCCGGGTGTTTGTTGAGAATGTCTTACGTCTTACAGGGAGGTAGGGTATATAGTACCTGCAAAAAATTTTTTAATCTCTGAGAAGTCACAGAAATCAATATTCAATGATAAGAGTTAAATGCAGTTTTGGTTTTCCTGCAAATCTCCAAGATCACTTTGTTCAAGAAACCACAGATCATCTTAACCGTAATCCAAAACTAATTAGTCGACGATCAAGATAAAAAAAATATGACACTGTGAGAATCAAATTCACTCGTAACGTTCAGCTCGTCTTATTTGCCACACGTGTGTTTAAATTACATGCACCTTTTATTTATGCAATTTTTCACAGTTACAATAGCCTAGATAATCTATAAATTTCTCCACCTCTCCTAAAAACTATCCCAGTCTAACAATATCAAACAAGCAGTAACAATGTGGATATTACTGTCACTAGTCCCAAACCTTGTAAGGGCCATAGCAGCACTGCATGGTGAATAAATGGTGGACCAGCTAGCTCCTCTTGGTGTGGGTGTGGGCAAATATCTGTAACACCAAAGCTTTTCCCTGTCAAGGATGTTATTGGCCCACTTCTTCTGTCTGCCCCATCTTCTCCTTGGATTATTCCTTGCAGAATGATTGTTGCAAGTCCTAAGCATGTTACGTGCCCATACCATCAGAGTTTCCTCTTTTTCAAAGTTGTCAAGTCTCCATAGTAGTATCATACGAGTTAGACCTCCATATCGCTATTTTTTTTTTTAGCCAGTCTGAGAAATTGTCTTCAGATAGACAGGTTGTCGCATAGCCTCATTCTAGTCGGGTGACTGGACAGCGTAGGATCAGGTGATCTGTGCCCTGGGGGAGCTGCCTGGAACTTTGGGCAGATCGAAGAGTCTATCTTCACTGATGCTTGTTTACTGCAGTTCTACAGTGTCTTGTTCTGATCTGGTTTGCAGTTACCCACTGCTTCCTACTATTTGTAGCAAAACCTAGGAGGTGCAAAGTTAGGTCTTCGATAGTATCCTCTCCTTTAGGAGTATTGTTTTCCCATTCTTCCTTTGTCTCAACCTGGTTGAAAGTTTTGATTTTTGAGTTGTACAAAGGCTTTCGAGACTTGAGGTATCTGGGGCATCTTAAAATTTGTTGGATTGGCAAGTCCCTGGTGTCCTCCTGAACATTTTGAATCCATTTTTGAGTTGCCCCTTCCCTCCTTATATAGGGTGGTGCGATTGAGCTTGCTACTGATAGCCATTGTGTTGGGGTTGACTTCAGACATCCTGAACATTCAGACTTGTTGAGTGACCTTTCTGCGAACTTATTTGTTGGTCACATGTCATTGTACGAGTGCCAGAGAGTCTGAGGCATCTCATTTCTAGTGATTAAATCTTCTGCGTTCAGTGTCCATGACTTGCATGCGTAAAGCATGATTGAGAGGACCAGCACATTTAGTAACTTCATCTTGATTCCAAGGAGGCGTTTCTGTCTCTCCTGTAGACCATATGGAGAGATAGAATGAAGATACAGGCATAGAAAATTAATATTAAATGCATGTGTTGCTAAGACACACATTTATACTTGTGCTAAATAAAAAAAGAAAGAAAGAAAAAAAGAAAGAAAGAAAGAAAAAAAGAAACAATATCAAGGTAGAGATAAAAAGAAAGAAACGTCAGATTTTTTAAATAATTCTTTTCCTTCTAAAACGTGATTTTAAGTAAAAATTGTTTGAGAATAAATTTTGTATTATGTAATCACCTGTGAATATCTCAATTGTTTTGGTTCTTTAAACTTTTACTTAGGAAGAGAAATAACTCTAGCCAACAAGCTGTCGTCTATGCAATACTAATAATTAGGGCTAGGACAACAGCATATTCTTTTCATTGTTTTGATTCAAGTGTGTATCGTTGATATCTTATATGCTTTTATATATAGTGATGTGGTTCTCGATTGATTAACTGTGTCGGATATATACTCGAGAGTCAAAACAATGAAAAGAATATGGTGTTGTCATAGCCCTACTTATAACACAAACACGATTGACCTAGATATTAGAATCAATTTTGTGTGATTTACCAATCATGACAATTGAAACTAAAAAGAAATATAAATATGCAATCCTTGACCAGTTACGTGAGTTTACAATAACAGGATGGACACACTCACTCCAATAGTTATCACCTGTAATACAGTCACACACACACAGAAATGAAATACCAGTAATGGTATCCTCTTGAAAGATCAAGAATTATTGCTTCAACAGAAACTCATTCTTGATTAGCACTATTACATACTAGAACGGTATCAATGTCGATATTGACAACATGATCAAGCAATGTTGAGGATGTCAAGAAAATCTTTGTGCACAATCAAAGGAAACTCTACAAGCACACGCTATTTCAACCTGAACTTCACAATCTAGTGAAGGTATTGTATGGTAAGGCAGTATATAAACAGGGTATCTTTAACGTTGTGATTTTATATATATATATATATATATATATATATATATATAGTAAGTTATAAAATATATATGGCGATTCTAGGACTCTTCAGGCTTATGCGCATAAGCCTGAAGAGTCCTAGAGTGGATGAAACACGGAATATTCAGTGTAGCTTAATCGCCATATATATTTTATTACTAACTAGCTCTACCTACGTATTGAGCACTTTTGAAGTAAATACTTCAAGTTTACGCATAAATCTATACTTTCGTATACTAATTTTATGTGAGTAAATTAAGTATATATATATATATATATATATTAGTATTCAGAATTTGTACTGAGTTTATATAATTGAAAATTCGGTAATCGTTCATATACCAATATGTTTTAAGCCAAAAAGAGATGACTTAAACTGTAAGCTACAAAATTATCATGTTTCATAATTGAGTATTCATATATTGAATTAACAAAATCAAGATATCAAGGAATATATTGATAGCAACAAATAGTGTATTTCATCGTTAGTTACAATTGTTTCAAAACTATTCGGGAATTTGTCCGAATAGTCCTGAAACAATTGTAACTAACGATAAAATACACTATTTGTTGCTATCAATATATTCCTTGATGTCTTGATTTTGTTAAAACAGTATATATTTTTTTATATATCTAGTGATTAAAATGTTCTGCTATTGTTGTGTGTATATGTACATATAAGACATAATAAAATAAGGTACTTATGCACTTATTGAACCGTCCTGAAATAATAACGTTATTCAGAAAGCCATTCTTAACATATCTCATTACACCATTAACTATTCCGTACTTTCACCTAACAATTTTATATAAAAAAAAAGATATTGTAAAACTTTAATTTAACTTGAAAATACTATTAAAAAAAAACATGGTTCAACAAGTGCATACTTAAAATAATAAAACTGTTCCTTAACATGAGTCTGTGTCGTGCACAGGTAAAGAACATCTAGTGTCTTCGTATCTTCTCATTGTCCAAGTCTAACTTCCTCGGAAGGAAACCAAACGATAACAAATTACATGTTTGATATAACTTTATTCTCAGCATAATCACGTTGACACACCGGTTCATGTAAGATCACTGAAGTTAAGCAACGTTGAACCAGTCAGTACTAAAATGGGTGACCATTTAGGAATTCCTGCTGCTGTATGTGCTCTCTGCTTATCTCGGCATTGTTTACAGTCATCTAGCACTTCACTTTACCACTGAACCCAAGCAGTACCAATTCAGGAAAGGTATGGTTGGAAATTGTTACAATTACACGTGCAACTACCCTTACAGTGGGTATCCATTGTCTCTTGAGACTGAACGGAGGCATACTTGACTTGCCATCCGAGCTGCAAGACATTGCAATTTTCTACATTATGCTAAAGTCGTGTTTTCTTCCAGCTTCTAAAACACAGGCGCAGCATATCTTTCGTGTTAACTCGTCCGATTTTTTTTTTTCCAAACTCTAAATTGTACGTTTTTTCAAAATCTATCTCATTACACCATTAACTCACGTGACATTAAGATCACGTGATGCCATTACTAACATCATCTCCATTGTTTATGTTCTAACATTCTTGTTCGTTTTAATATTCCTGAATTCGAGGAACTGAAGATATGGAAGATTTGCGCAAAGTTTGTCCCAAGGGTACTCCATCTTTGTTGCAGACTATTTGACCAAGATGAGTATCAAGACAGTTCCTCACCCTCCCTATATCCCAGATCTTGCTCCCTGTGACTTTTGGTTATTCCCTAAAGCTCAAGGAAAACCTTAGAGGCTCAGCATCAGTTTCTTGATGAGCCGTCCGCTTAAGTAATCTAATTTGCTTAATTTCCACTACTAACGATTACTATATTATTGCATTGACTACCGTACACTCATTAACCCTTATCCTCGAGTGGTCTCCGAGCCTTGATAAGTGGTGATTCCTCTGGGAAAAAAAACATCGCCAATTCCATAGTCGACAACAGTATCCATTAGACCATCCATGTGCGCCTTCAAACTAACTGTCCTATATTTCTAAGTGAGATAAATTTGATTATCTTTACTGGAGTAAAAAAAAAAAAAAAAAGATGGCGGACCACAAACATGATGGATATGAAAGGCGAAAAAAATAGGGCGATGCAAGTCAATGACAAAAACTTATTCTCGTTTTGTGCCCAACGATTTTTGATTAGAATTGATAGCATCCATTCAATTATTTATTTTTTATTTTTTTTTTTTTTTTTTTGTGTGTGTGTGTGTGTGTGTGTGTGTGTGTGTGTGTGTGTGTGTGTGTGTGTGTGTGTGTGTGTGTGTTCTCAACAGTGTATCCGTTATGCTCTTCAACCTCAACTACATGCTGCAGGGGGTGGAGGTAGCCGATCACTAATATGATAGATTTTCAGGGATCAAATTCACTCACTCTCCAACATTCTTATTCAATATCCTTGTTTTCGTTATATAATACGTATTGATGGGATTTTAAAACAACAAGAACCGGATGCAACGAGAGCTTTATTATTATTTTTTTTTATTTATTTTATTTTAATGCTTCTTTTAATTGGAAAAAAGGAGAAAAAAACAAACAAAAAAAAACAATGATCTGCTTTTACCTAAACTTAAATTTCTTTTTTTTTTTTTAATTTTAATTATCACAAGGATGTGTCAATTCAGATATTCTGTATCGAATGACGAATTGTCTCCGAAAGATTACCAAGAACGTTTCAGATCAAGTTCCGACTTGAAAAGGATTAATCGTTGATGAACAGGACTTCTTTTTTTATCATTATTATTATTTGTTTTTTGTTTTTTTATTTATTTAAGTATTAATATTTCAAAGTTATAAAAAGTCGCTTAGGCAACAGAACGAAAACAAAGGTAAAAATTGACAACTGAATTATTTTTACTCTCGTTTCTTACCCTCCTCCCCTTCTCCAAGACAATCATGGCAGTCCCACAGCGCAGATACAGGCAGAGCAGAAACACGCTCTACAAGCATCTATTATCATACTAAAGCCGAGTTAATCAACGTTTGTTTCCATAAAGCTTTCTTCCTGTATATTTTAATCATATGTTAAATTATTCCTCAGTTTTGGAATTGAGTTATGTATCAGAACATTTAATTTTTATTATTCTAATTAGCTGCGATTTACCATAAGTGACTAATCTCTTACTTTCTGTCTATCACTTTTATCCTCCCCCGCTATGTTGTTGCTTGCCCCCCCCTCTTATTTTATACAATATAATTAACAGTCAACGATAATAAAAAATAATTTAATATAGACTGAAATAGTCCATTTTGAACAAGAGGAAGTAACACCACAGATAGTAATTCTATTTAACCCATAACTCGTCACGAAGTGACTGACATGTATTTAGCATCATAAGCGGTATCTCACATATGCAAATGACCAAGTAAGGTGATGTCACAGCAGAAAAAGAGAAAGGACAGAAAAACCAAGTTTTTTGGGTTTTTTTTTTAACCATGTGCCGGTCAAAAGTTGTTTGTTTGTTTTAACTAGGTGGTGGCATGACAGGACTTTTAAGCATGTGTTCGTGTGAGAGGAACTTATAAACAAGATGCATGACTTGTTAGTTCTTTAAACTTAAAAATAAATGTCGGACGACCGTGTGCCATTGAGTGAGCTGCAGACATAGTAGCTGGTTGTAGCTGCAGACTGGGAAACGGTTAATTGACCTTGAGAGGAAAAACGGGGATGCAGCCTTATTGTCACTGGCTTCGAAAACATGTATTAGTGGTTTGGTGATGAAACGACCGTTAATAAAAGGTTTTTCCCTCAACTGAAAAACAAAAACACTTGCGAATTTCTTTCCTTTATTTCTTTCCTTTATTTCTTTGCAAAACTTTCATATACAATGTCGGTAACGTTCGCAGCTAAAACATAGTAACTAGTTTTAGCTACGAACTGGGGAACGGTTAATTAACACAGAGAAAAAGCAGGAATGCGACCATATTGTTGCTGGCTTGGAAAATACGTGTCAGTGATTTGCTAATGAAACGACGATTAATAAATAATTATTCTTTAAACTAAAAAAAACTCTTGTCAAATTTCTTTATTTCTTTGCGAGACTTTCATATTAAAAGGTTAAAATGTAACGACTACATTACATGATTATTTGGAACCGTTACAAAGACTGTACAAAGTTACAGACTAAGAAGAAAGATATGATAAGCAAGAAGTGTCTAATTTGATGTTTTGTTGTTTTCTATATTTAAGTAATCCATTTGGTAAAATGATTACAGCATTTGCTAATGGATTGGAAGATTGGAGTTCAATCCTCAGTAGAGTCATATAAAAGATTTTTTTTTTTTAAATTGTACTTGATGCCTTTGATGAATACTCAGCCTAAAAAGGTAAGGATCAAGAGTAAGTGGAATAACCTGAGAAAAGAATGACACACTCCACCACATCTCAATGTAATGAAAAGAGAGCCTTTGGCTTACCCTCGACTATGGTTGGTCACTTAACTGGCTTAGCAAACTCACTTTTTCTCAATTCAAACAATATAATCTAAGCTAAATGGGCGACACCAGGAGTCAGATTTTTTTCCGAGTTTACCCATGAAAATCTGTCATTTATGGTCCAAAATAACTGAGAGCATGTTCTCCATTTTTTAAAATCTTATCAAATCATTCGCTTCCAAATTCTCATTGGCTGACCAAACGTCCTGTGATTCAAGATGTCCTCTGCAACACTCAACATGACTCTACCAGCATAAACGATTCATCTTTAAGATGACCTCTATGCTTTCAGCAAATGTAGTGCGTTCTCTCATCTAATCTGCTGGTATCATCTGGTACTACCTAGTTGGAATAATGGGCTTGTCCAATTGCAAATAAAAAAATTGGTATTTGGGATTTCTAATTTTTACAATACAACATGGTGACCTAATTTGTATTAATTGGATTATTTGGACTATTATTCTCATTTTGAATGTTTTTTTTTTAAAGTTTTAGCCAACGTAACCTCATGACTGACGGAAAGAGACCATGCTACTCCTGTATAGTAAGTAAACAGTTACGTTTGGAATTCTGTGCAGATTCCCAAGTTTGACAAAGATTATCGAGTTCAAGATATACCTGAAGAAGATCGGAGGTTATATCGACTGAGATTGACTGAAGTTTCACCTTGGTTCCAAGGAGTTATTTCTGTCTCTCCTGTATCAATAATTTCCCCCACTCTTTATCTGTGCTTAAAATATAAACGTAGATTCCATGAACAAAGCTTCTTTCTTAGAACTGCACGCCTGTGAAATTTTCTTCCGTTTGTTTGCTTTCCAGCTGACTACAAGTCCAATGTAAACAAGTAACTCAATTTACAAATTTCCACTACTAATGATTTCTACGATACTGTTGCATTGACTACTGTACACCCATTAACCCTTATCTTTGAGGGGCCAGGGTGACTCCTATGTAAAAAAAGAAAAAAAAAAGAAAAGAAAGACTATATGAAAAGATAGAATGGGGATATTACGTAACCTTAAAAGGGTTGGTATGCCGTAAAACAGTTAAATCAACACATCTAGTGTTAAATATTGTGAGATTAAACCCATTAGTAGATAAGAGTTAGTTGTGAATAAAAGAAATAAAAGTTCAACCGCTAAATTCGAGTTTAGAATTACTGTTGTAGGAATTGACAGAAACGAATGTGACATCACATGGCTCAAAGAGAGAGCAAGTGAGTGAGAGGAGGCGAGAGTTCCTGAGAAGCATTACAAGTGGGATTATAAATATGATTAAACAGTGATTATCAATCACTGTCTACCCCACTCCACTATTCAATGATTTGAAACGAAGATCAAAGTAAATAAACCTCCTCTGTCTTCTAACAGTTTTGTTTTGGCTTAGAGTTCTTTTTTTTTTGAGGTATAAAAGAACTTATTTGCAGGCAGTATTCCATATCCAGAAGGATTATGAAACACGCATACAAGAGCAAGTAGCTAACAGAGTATGATTTTTTTTCTTTTACTCAAATAAGGTGTATTGCCACTTGGATGTAAAGGGCCACTACTTGAGATCATGGCTAACAGGAGATTGTGGGGAGTTGAGCAGTGAGATGTCTGTTCACATCACATTTAAACTTCTTATCAACACAGTCAAGGAAACAGGGAGGGATTTCCAAAGTCTAGCTGTTCGAGGGAAGAAACCATTAGGATAAAAGGCTTTCCGGCATCTAGGGAAGGAGTGGGATTTTGCTGTTTGTCAGGAGTATGCACATCAAGGGGCAATAACTGCTATGATTTCATCAGAGCACATTCCATTAAGGTACTTGTAAAACAGGTACAGGAGTGCAACATTGTAACAATGGTACAAAATTTGGAGCTGGCCAATTCTGAGGGACCTATTAGATTTGAAACTCTTTTTTGGACCATGTCTAAGAGTGAGAGACTAATGTTAGATACACCAGCCCAGATGGAGCAATAACACTCCTTGCATGGACGAATTGTGGTTTGGTAGAGGTTTTCTTTATGAAATAAAAAAATTTGATAACTGACATTTTGATTAACATTAAAATGTAAAGATAGTTTTACAGAGAAAAATATTACCAGTTTCACTCGTGCACCAGAAAATGCATTGAAATATTTTTACAAAACCATTTGTTATAATGCTATTGATACAACACATACATATCCAAGAAAAAAAAAAAAAAAAAAGCCGAGCGTGCGGGGTTTCCCTCCATCAGTAAAAAATTTACTTTTACCATGACTAATGTCTCTGCAAAATTTGAAAAAAAAAAATCCAAAGCATGATTATTGAGAAAAGTGCTAACAAACTACTTAACGAACGATTTGGGGGCAATTTTATCCCTAAAATGGCCCCTGGAGGTGGGGACAACTAAAGTTATCCCGGAAAATCCGTTCTGGCAAAAATTGACTATCACCATGACTAGTGTTTGTGCAAAATTTTTTAAAAATTACAGCTGTTATTGAGAAAAGTGCGAACAAACGAACGAACGAGAGTGAATTGCTAGATCCAACCCCCTCCTTTGTTGAAGGACCAAAAATCATTGAGATTTCTGGAGAGATAGAATGATCCAATAATCTTCTCAGTAACTTTAGTAACACCAGGATCCATACCGTTATTCCTGCGGGTAGGGTGGTGGGGGAAGACTTCCACTGATTACAAACTAGTATAAAACTCAACCCATTCAAATAGGCAAGGAGAGTCATCGTAGATGACTACACTCCTTGATAGAAAAGCAACGTTGATGTTTACAAAGAAATCATTTGTCTTTGTTGTTCAAGTGGGACCTTTTGCAATGGCGACCTTCCCACCTTGCACACTCATACAGACCCCCCTCTTCTATCAATAGACGTTGGAAAGAAACAATGTTAGTAATGTAGGTCACTTCCGCCCACTACATTCCCTTCCCTCTCTCTGCCCCTTGACAATTTCCAGATGAAACTAAACAAAAACAGACATAGCACATTCTTAAATATGCATTCTGATATACGTTCAGTTTGTGCGTCCAATAATGAAAATTATGCAATTTCATAAACTTATGCTTGACTAAAAATGTAAAACCGCATTTCTTAAATAAATAACTTTAAACTGCTAAAATCATTCAAGCAAACCCACATTTTAGGCATGTATTCAGGAATATTACCACAATTGCTTTCATGAGCACCCTCCTCCCCTGTATATTTTAATCACATTTTAAAATATTCTTTAGTTTTGGAATTGAGTTATGTGTATGTTTTTTTATAGTAAAATTTACCGGAAAAAAATATAAAACCGGACAGACTCATCCACACACACACACACACACACACACACACACACACACACACACACACACAAATTAAGCTTGACAGACTAACCTGTGCACATACACACGCACAAAATTAAGCTTGGTAAACTGATCTGTATTGGAATCATAAATTCCTTAGAAGTGAACTGTATGCGTATAAACAGGTTAAAAGCTCCAAGCTAAATTCCTGGAATCAATTATACTTGAGGCACCTCAGAATGAGCAACGCCCAAAAGGACATATTTTGACTTAACACAAGTTTATTTTTACTTCTAGTTAAATTACAAACAAAATAATATACACATAATTTTGTCATCGAAGATTTTTTTTTGTTTTAATTAAAACAAAGGGGGTTTACTTAAAAGAGTAGTACTATTAAAGATATTATTTACAATATTCTTAAGAGCCTAAAAAGCGTTCTGTGAATAAAACTATGTTGTTTTTAAATAGAAAATCTATAGAAGTTATTGCTTTATTTAGGATTCAACCGGAAATAAAGTTTTATAAATTGCTGTTAAGACAAAATGTGTCATTTACATGTTAGGTACCCTATTGTCAGTAGTTATCAAGTTAGCTAGTGTGAATTTTGACAAGGGTCACACCGAGTGCATGATAACCCAGATCTGCAAAACAGAATCGTTGTCAGGGTTGAATGAAAAATGGGTGATGTAAGGTTTGAACAGGAGGCAACGGTCAGACAAAACAGAAAGACTATGACAAATGACGTCACGTTTTTGAGCAAAGAAACTAAGGTTTGCAGATCAGCCGGGTGAACAAGATATTGGAAATTATCAATATTACTGGATTTTTAAATATTGAAGAGTTGTTCACCTTTGGACCATTATTTATCAGTGATATAAGCAGCTTACAGCTGTTTCGCTTTATCCATTATTTTTTTTATTTACTTGTACCTCAGCGATGACAATTTTCTGTTCATGTACCTTAATGACATATTACAAAGGCCACAGTTTAACTTTTTTTTTTTTTCACATGGAGGTCATCACTTATCAAGGCCCGGAAACCACTCGGAGATAAGGGTTATTGCGTGTACAGTACTCAATGGGATAGTATCGTAGTAATTGTTAATATTGGAGATTTGATAAAGTGTCTTACTTAAGGGGGCAGTTCATCAGGAATTTGTTTATGTTGGACTTGAAGAAATTCAAGTTATAGTCAGGTAGGAAACAGACAAACGGAAGAGAGTTCCACAGGCGTGCACTTCTAAGAAAGAAGCTTTGTTCATGGAATCTATGTTTTGGTTTTGGTACAGATAAAGAGTGGGGAAAATTTTTGACAGTGGTTTCAGCTAGACGAGTGTTTTTCGTGAAAAATTACTGAGGGGGCACCAGATATTGGAGCTCAGCCGAGCACTTGCCATGGAAGTAACAATAAAACAAAGACAGGCTCGCAATGTCTCTTCTGTGGGAGAGAGGTTGCAGGAAAGAGAAAAGAGCATCCCCCACTAAGCCATGAAGTCTATTTTGTACTCTGTCAAGGCAGGATAGGCTGTTTTTAGCAGCTCCTGTCCAGATGTGGCAGCAGTACTCCATCCTTGGGCGTACTTGGCTCTTATTTAGATAGAACATTGCATCAGCAGCGAGATATCTTCTAGAGTGGTAGAAGGATCCTAACATTTTTTCAACGACCTTGGCAGCTGACTTGATGTACATATTCCATTTCAGGTCAGGAGAAAAGGTCAATCCCAGGAGCTTATCAAAACATGGAGCCTCCCCTAGACGAGAGTCATCCATTTCAATTGATGCCAGATAGGATTCAGAGTGTTGATGATGTAAAGATAGTAGTTTGGTTTTAGATGTATTAAAAGTAACGAGCCACCTCTTCCCCCACTGTACCGTGCGCTCAAAATCAGGGTAGAGAATTAGAGAGAACTTTGTCATTTACGGCCTTTGATGTGTTGCCATAGATGGTCGTGTCATCAGCATAGATGTCAACAAATGATTTAAGTATGTGTTTTGGGAGATCATTGATGTAGATCAGGAAGAGAGTTTGGCCTAGGATGGACCCCTGAGGGACTCCAGCATTAATACTGTGGGCCTCTGATTTCTGCCAATCAACCACTACTCTTATGAGCCTATTAGAGAGAAATGATTTAATGATTGAGAAAACATTTCCAGTTATACCATAGCTGGAAATCTTGTGAAGTAGGCCCTTATGCCATACCTTATCGAAGACCTTTGATATGTCAAGAGCAATTGCCCTAGAAAGGAAGCCTTTGAGAGATTCACTAATCCTATGAGATATAACCGTTAGCACATCTGCTGTAGATCTGGCAAAACGGAAACCATATTGCATGTCACTAAGAAGGTTATTTCTGCTGAGGTGGTTGACTATTTCTCTATTTAATATGGATTTCAGCAACTTACTCATGACACACAGGAGACTTATTGGTCTGTACTGAGAGGGAGATAACCTAACACCTGAATTCTTAAATACAGGGCATGCTGATGAGGTTTTTCAGGGTGTTGGGAAGCACTTCTCCTTAAGGCAGTGCTTAAACAGTTATGTAAGTATGGGGGCAAGTTCTGGTTGAAGCTTTTTCAACACTATAATTGGAATGCAGTCAGGGCCAGTTGCTTTACTGGAATCAAGGTTCTTGATTAGCTTGGAGACCTCATGCACAGATATTTGTATGTTGCATTGCATGTTGTCTGTTATAGGAGGAAATACGGTTAACAGATGACATGGCTTTTAAGTTATCTCCCTTTGACATTTTTGTATATGTGTTCTCTCTCTTTGGTGTATAGCTTTTCGTGTTAACATGTGAATAAATAAGACGTGCCTTTCCTTAGTCTGTGTGTCAAAAGGTTAAAAAGATGTTAAACGTTAATTCATTTGTTTGCCATCGTCAAGATATACCTTCCACAAATGAAGTTATTTAAAGAAGAAAAGGTATATTCTCTTTTTTTACTTCACAATTAACTAAGGTTATTAATTAACCCAACACAAGACACTGCCAATCTGCAATCTAAAGTGAATGTTACTTCAATGTCCTTCTGTTATTTGATGGCCCTTTGGTTATGATCACAGCATAGTATCTGTGTTATGTTGTGACGGGCAATGTCAAGGGTCAGACCGATTATTATGATTGTTTAAATTATTTAGGTTAAAAAGATATTCAGATAAATGTTTTAAAAGAAAAGAATATTAATTAAAATTTTTATGTTAAATATTTAACTGGAATTTTGGCTCAAAGGAAAAACGTCATGAATAGAGGAAAAACATAAAACAAAGACAGTTTGGAATTTGGTTTAGTAAACAATGAGGTGACGTACGTGACAAACAAAGATGTCCACTCTGGCTGATGTAAGAGACACGTAAGCCAGGAGAAATCAAAATTAGGAGTTAGTCTGTAACAGGACGTTAAAGAGACGAGTTGTGTAATTTTAGCTAGCCACTGGGTTAGTTAGTGGACAGGAGTTGTCTCTGTGGTCCGATGGAAGCATCTACGGACCAACTAAGGAAAATGTAAGGGAGAAGATAAACAACTGCAAACTCTGAGATATGGAACATTTTGGAAATAAAGATCTGGAAATAATAATTTGGCATTTTGGGTGTTCCATTCAGAAGATGCCTTTATTTCAGGTGCCTGCTGCCAGAGGAGAAGGAGAAAATAAATAAGGTAGGTGACCCGTCAGAGGTCAAGCAGACAAGGGTTTTATTCAATATTGTTAAAACTGTTCATTATAGTGCCGTTTGTTATTGTCGTGAATATGTAAAACACTCACATATACATAGAAAAACCATTAAATATACACATAACAGATGGATACGTACGGACACTCCATATACCAAGAAAAGTAACTGTTCTTATAATTCTATCCACTAGACGTGACATGAGCATCAATAACAGAAACATGTATACCTTATATCCATTAGACATACTCAACGAACGTCTCCTTGTTTCTTTTTTCATTAGACATACATAGATATAGATATATAAGCTCAAAATACATTTGTTCGATTTGGTAATACACATAACTCATTTTGTTAAGTTAGAAAGTTAAGCTTAAGTAAATAACTAGCTACGATAACATTTATCTCTCTCTCCTAAGTCCATTGTCTCCAAATAAAACCTTTAAGAAAACTCAATGAACGTCTCCTTGTTTTTTTTTCATGAGGAGAATTTTATTCGTCTTAGTTAAATGATCTTGGTGTATGTCAATAACCCAAATTTGTAAAACAGATGGTTCTTGTGTTATTTTTTTATTTAAAAAAAAAATTTTTCTTTACATGGCAGTCAACACTTATCAAGGCCTGAAAGCTACTTGAATGAAGTTGAATGAAAAATGAGCAACAAGGCAAGAGAAAAAGGTCAAATGCCTTAGACAAAACAAAGTGGAAAGATGACATGACGTCATGCTTTTAAGTGAGAGAAGCGTTGGTTTTAAAATCAAACATGGTGTGATGGTATAGATAACTGCTAATCTTAGAGAATGTTGTCAATACCAATGTTTATCTATGTCACTCATTTCTTAAGCTTAAAAAGAAAAGAGTTATTTAGTTACTTAGTCCATTCTCTCCAATAAAACCTTGAAGAAAACTCAGCTGACAGCTCCTTGCATCTTTTCTGCATGAAAACTTTTATTCATCTAAGTTATGATTAGATGATTGACGGTCACTCATGAAAAGTGAAAAGCGTTTAAAAGACCAATATATATAAACGCCGTGCACACATATGTAGAAAGACATTTATTTGTTATTGAAAATGTTACATCTCTTTCTGATCGTTGCTCATTCTGCTCTAAATCTATTTGATCTTAATTGCTCAAGAATTTTGATGCAACCAGGTTATGTAATGGAACATGATTGTCAAAACAGCCAAAACTTCTAAAAGATGTCATAAAAGATGTCATATCAGCTGCTAAGGCAAAAGGAAGAACTACCCTTGCTTTCTAGATTGGTTAGTTGTTTTACGGCATATCAACCCTTTTCAGGTTATTTAATGCCGAATCCAGTTATTTTGAAGAAAAATTTTTTAATAAAAACTTCTTTTTTTTTTTTTTTAAGTCGGTTTCTATTTAACCCATAATTGGGACCCTAACATGTACTACCACTTAGGCTGAGAGCAATGGCAATTAAAGGGTGGCTCCACACTCCCCAAAGCCTGCAAGCTGGGGCCTCACCATCGGATATAGATTAAGGTCAAACTTCTAAAAGATGCCATATCAGCTGCTTAAGACAAAAGGAAGACATATCCTTGCTTTCTAGAATATTTTTTTTTTTTTTTTTTACCATCTTTTGTAATTTTGAAGATGACGATTGATTATTCGAATTAAACGACTTTTAGGAAAGTAGAAAATAAACGCGGAACTTACTTTCGGCAATCTTACTTTCACTTCTTTTATTTTGCCCTGTAGTGCTCACATTTCATGAGTGATCTTTCTGACAATGGGAGAAGAATTGCAGTTTCCTGGGTCGAAATATATCTATTTCATATTTATCATTGACTAGTTTTTGATCTTGAAATATTATTCTTATTTGTTTTTAGCTCCTTACATCAAGTGGCTTCATGTCTTGTCTGAAAGGATTTTTGATTACCAGAAACTTCTCATTTTAGATCTTATTTTCGCAACATTTTGTTTTTTATGTGTAGGTTAAGTCCATCACGCTTAATTGTGTGTATGGGTAAGTCAGACTGGTACAATGGATAAAAGTGATTTGTATAATTAGTTTTCAGTGACAGTCTTCTGGAGGTTGAAGGTTAAATCCTCAGAATGTGCAATACTAATAAAATTACACCTTACTTAAAAAACTTCTACCATGTCATGGCTGATTAAATAAGATCAGGTTATTCCATGTGGACTAAATAAGGGGCCCTACTTGAAATTTCTGCCATACAGATTCCCAGAGTTCGACAAGAAGCACCTGAATAAGGTTGAAGGTTATATCAGCTGAAACGTCATAAGAATAGCAGAGAAGAACAGCAGTCCAAATAATTTGCTAATGCAAATAATGTCATCAGACTCTCCAATCGAATTTTACAGTTAAAATGTGTTTCAAAAATAATTCAGAATAACAATCCTTGGCCAATGGTGTAGTCAGCTGTGCTTTCCGTGCTTTTTTACCCTCCCCTACCCCCACCACACCCAGAAAAGTTAATCAAAATTTTTTCCCCCTAATTTCAAGCACCAGTAGGGTAGCCAGAAATAGGCAGGCAGGCATTTGCTTTGTCATAAATAATTTGCCTGCTAATAGGAAAATTATTTACTGCTTATAAATTGATTTTGCCTGCCATTTCACAATAACGCCTCAAAATTTACTTACCTATAAGGGAAGGTTGCAGGGTTGGATTAGCTTTATTTCATTTAAAATATTTACTATTTTAATTTCATTGTTTGAAAACGGAACGAGACTTTCCATATAGTTTCGTTCATTTTTTCATTTTGCTTCATACATCTATAAGTATTTAATTACAACCAGAATGTGGCAAAAGGTAGCAAGACTCGATAAAAAAAAATTATAATAAAAAAATATAACAAAACTTTAAAATGAAGCGAAACGAATAAAACATACTTTTGTAAAATTTTTGCTACAAAAAGTTTAGACTCCCTTCTCTTGATCCTTCCTGACCATGTCCTTTGCATTGCCAGCCATGTTAGTTTGCTGGTATCATAATACAACAGATGCAACACATGCCAGTCAATATATAAACACAGACAAGGGACACAACTCTATATACACATACCAAGGGGAGACAATTCTATTAATTTAGATAACAACTCCACAAGGTCTGAATCTCATTCAACTTGGCTTCAACTATATGCAGTTTTGTGTAAGACTAAAACAGTCTAAGATAGAATCAAAATATCAATGTCATAAATTTAGGTGGTCATGGGAGCCATGTTGATGCTATCGATGCTAGGAAGTCAACTATGCCAATGCTGGATCATTCACATTGCCATGGAAACCAGACCAATGCAATGAGTGGTCATGGGAGTTATGGGCGGTGGAAGGAGCCATGCCGATGCTAGAATTAAGGACAGTCACGGAAGTTATGCCGAAACCATGGTTACGGATATAAAAAAAATCTGTTTTATTCAAACAACGACGAATTTGCTTTTGTTTTCGTGTTTATGTTGTAATGGAGTATTAAGCTGCTTCAGTGTTTCATCAAGGGATGCATTAATGGAGACACAAACTCCATATGGAATAGGATTCAAGAAGAAAAAAAAGAGGTGGAGGCAGAGAATGAAAAAGTTGGAGCAAATTTAAAAGCAATCGATGGCGGAATTGCTGCCCCAAAATAAATACAATTTTGATGTTAAAAAAAAAAAATTAAAAAATCTCTACTTAATTTTATTTCTTCAAATTCTCGTCTACATACTAATATTTTATTTCGCATATATCCACTCTCTGGTTCTCTGTAAAATATTCACAGCAAGAACTCTTGTTACAATCGCTACAAGGGGCTTTTCTTTTTTTTTTTGTATGTACCAAAAACAAAATTTCCATCTAAGAAAAAAAAACCATTTGTGAAACATTACCATGACACTGCTTCCTTGCAGACTACAATTTAGTCGTATTCAACAAATACTTATTGAGATGTCCTCTTGAGTAATTCAATTTCTATTTATCATTTTCAGTTCTCTTATAATACTGCTTACTTTGGAGCAAACAGTACTTATAGAAAATTACTTTTTATTTTTTTACTTCAGAGTCACCACTTATAAAGGCCTGAAGGCCACTCGAGGATAAGTGTCATGGTAATGTGTTTCACAGATGTTTCTTTAAATCTGTAATAGATGTAACAGAGCGTATATGAAAATATCAGCAGCACCCGAAGGATGGATGGCAAACAATTATATTAGCAGCAGGAGCAGTGTTTGAATGCGTATGCAAATTGGGGACAAACGAAGGAGATGGATATGTAAAATGAAGGCGAGAATAGGCTGGCTATAGTCAGTATGAAGTCAGAAGGAAGAGAAACACGAGCCAGGTGAGATGGATATGTGGCCCGACAGTGGCAGGGAAAGACTCTTTAAGCTGGTGTGTAAGCAAGGGAGAAAGAAAAACGGTAATAAACGCTGTGTAAAAAAAAAAAAAATGCCGACCTGAATTTTATTTCATTTCTTTCCTGTGTTTGTTTGTTTGTTTGTTTATTTGTTTGTTTGTTCCTACCACGCTGCATAGATACAAACCTGCAGGATTCCACAGAACTAGCAGGACCTGTGGAAATTCCACAGCGGACTCTTTCATATGTAATATATTGATGTTAGCATTCTGTAGATGTTCAGCATAAATGGAGATGCCCTGATTTTATTATAGCTCTTTTGTTAAAACTGCAAAAGTATTTATCTAAGCTACCAGGGAAGCCCAGCATAGCCCAGTCGTAAAATACACCTAAATATGATATTTTAATTTATGCAAATTTTGTATATATTATTATACAGGCAATTTTCTATCAACTTATATATCATAAAGTTGTGATTTCAAAAATAAAAAATATATCCAAATGACTTTGGTGAATCAAAACCGAAACCAAAACTTAAGAAAAAAAAAATTCATATATAACTCGAGTTCCTTCAGCTATAATCGAAACCGAAACCAAAACTTATGAAGAATTATTGGTAAAATTATTTATTACAAGAAATGAAAGGTCATAACAATTAAACAACAGTCACTCGGAAGAAAAAAGATGTAAGTGTGACACACTATCGTATTAATATACAGATAAGCAATCAGAAGAATTTTAGAGCAGCAAAAGATTATATGCTCAAAAGTTTGTTAAGCCAAAAATAACCAAAGGAAAATGTTTTTAAAGTTAATGTGAACGGTTTATGATTTGGAGCAAGTTGTATTGCACTGTTCCACTTATTCTCACACAAACGCTTAAAGCCATTTTTTGTTTTTTATTATTCAACTCTCAACTACAAAGGTTTTCATTGTGAATCAAGGTTGTTTACTGAAACTAAAATTATCTCTGGAATTTCTGAAAACTTTTTTCCCATTGACAAAGTGAAACGAGACCAGAAATTCTTTAGGTGTGTCTAATCATCCGCTTTCACAAGAAATACTAACAAACGTTGCTATTTAATTACATCCCTCAACACTAGGGCAAGGTCAGTTTTTAATGTGGGCGACACCCTACTACCCAAAAAGAGGATTGGAATGGAAATAACAATTATCCCAGTAGAGAGGATTTCTCCTCCTTCACTAACCAAAAGCAGAACAGATACTACACACTAAAATAATTGATGATAAAAAAAAGCAAAACGAATTTGTGTGAACCAAATGCGGAGGGCGGTATAATTATTATATAGATTTCACCATAATTAGAAGTTTGTAAAATAAATAATAACAGTCAAAGTGGTCTTCAGGATCAAAACAGATCAGGGGTGGTAGTGGTAGTTACAAAATGAATGACACACACGCCAAATTCAAATCCAGTCAGTTCTATATTTTGCTTATGGATGTTGGCTTCTAGGATTGTGGAGCTGAAGTCAGAGATAGTCGAGGTCACATTTGTAAGATGTCAGATTTTTTTAATTTTCGAAAAATTAACAAACAGTTTCGATATCAAAGATTTTAAAATAAGTCTGAGCTCTTGGAGTCCTAGGTGGCGGAACCCACAAAGTTCCAGGTGGCAGAACCCATGGAGTTCCAGAGGGCGGAACCCATGGAGTCTTAAAATCAAAACTCTCAGAATCCTAACCTAAGAATCAGATCTTTTGGAATCCTAATCAACCGTCTGACAATCTACACATGATCCTTCTTATAAATACTTAATTCAAGAAAAAAAAAATTAGGTAATAACCAATGCCAACAACAGAATTAAATCAATCAAAAAAAAAAAAAAATCGTGCTATTCAGATTCATGTAGGGATTTATGTTTTTAAGGGGCGAATGAAAAATGGTTGAGAAAAATTAAGGTCTGTTTTAGGATTACAGCAGGAGATATCTAATTTATGACACTGCTAACCTTTTAACATTCAAACAAATAAAGACATCATTTTTAGGTTTTATATTAATCCACATAAAAACCTGGTATTGTATTGACTTTATTGTCAGTATCACCTGGTAAAGTTTCAACAAACCCAGATAGTAATCATAGAAACATTCAAACTATTGGTTGTGCCAATTAGAAGATGGTGCAGCTTATGCATTGTGAAAGAAAATGATGAGGCATGAGTTTTGGATATTATGTATGAATACTATATATGGCACAATCACGTTGGCACAGCAATTCTTGCCAGATAACCCAAATTAACCAATAATGAGCCTGGTCAGTACCAGATGGGTGACCATTTGGGAAGGCTAGGCACTGTATGCACCATAGTTATAGAAATTTCCAGGTTGGTATCTGGGGGCAGAACCACCCCTGAATCAAGACAAAAAACAATGGGGAAATGTTATGGCGAGATGAGCAATTCACCGCCGGAACTTTTTATCGAAAGAACGTTATCACCGGTCACCGGTTGTGAGAGCCTTCCCTGGGCGGGAACATTTAAAAACGTAACATGCTGTCTCTGTAAATATTCTCAAACTTCTCTATTTCTTTATTAACTTCAGAATCTCTTTATCCATTTATTTTCCTTGTGGAATACCTTTCTTGAATATTCTTTTATTACGGCCACCCACCGCAGGATACATCAGGAAATTACCGTCTTTACTTGTCTCTACAACATTACCATGGCTCTACAATTTGGAGAGCCGTAGTCGCCGGCCCTGTTAAAAACAGGATGGCCGTAGCTGGTGACTGGATACGAGAAAAGATTCTGAAAGAAAGGTGATTCATTCATTAAACAAACCATGTAAGAACTAGCAACCCATTTAATGACAGCTTTAATGGTAAGGTAGAGTACATTGGGGTTCTGTACAGAGTTTGTTGTTTTCCATTTGTGTCTAAAAAGTGCTGCTCAAGAAGATTCAGACAGATTGCTTTATGCTGATGATTCAGTACCCCCCTTTTTTAAAACCATTTATGACCTGGTTGAACTAATTCATTCAGTCGTACATAAATGAATATAATGGCATAAATAAAATGGGAATTGATTCAAACATGCCTTGTACATATTAGTTATCTGGGTAGATGCCAGATACCTCCAGATTGCAACTGACCATTGCTTGCATTCAGTATGCTGCCATCTCTCAGAGAGTGGAGGATTTCGTTTGTTGTCATAAACACACTTTTTTCAAACACTATGGATAATAATCAAGGTAAGTTTATGAAATGCAAAAATTCTCAGTGGTAGTTTAACTATTGAACTTCATAATTTTTCCAGTTTGAAGAAACTCATAGTATCATTACCGTTTAAACGAACTAAAATTAATGACAAATATTTTTTTTTAATCATTTACATCATAATTTTGGTCATAAAGTGTTAATGGAAATCGCACCAGACTTAAAGATAAAAAAACTAGCCAATGATAACTATTATTATAAATATGTTATAGCAAGCCGCACTTTCCCCAATGGTTTACTTCTACTTGTGCAGCCGCCATCGCACAAAGGCAGCATGCATACCGCAGATTTAACCAACATAAGTCCAGTTCAAACAGGCAGAAGTATATAGAAGCCAGAAGTAACTAAGAAAGAAATAGCGACAGCTAAGAGAGAATTTACTGAAACCACCAAAAAACGCATCGAAGCACAGAAATTAGGAACCCGCGACTTCTGGAAAATCTACAACAGTGTAGTAAATGATGGGCAATCAACAATTCCCCCATTATCCAACAATCATGAGTTTTTTTGCTCTGCAACTGAGAAGGCTAGCATGATTGCCAGTCGGTTTGCCTCAAACTACACACTGGACCCTGCCTTGACTTTCCTTTGCAGACAGACACCACACTAGACGATCTGGAAATCACCCCTTCTCAGGTGCATGCTATCATAAGAAATCTTGGCACTGCAAAAGCATGTGGACCTGATCTCATCCCGGCTGTGCTATTAAAAAAGTGCTCCGCCGAAGTAGCTCCAGTTCTCTCCAAACTTTGCAACAAATGCTTTAATGAATCTTGTTTTCCTGCCTGCTGAAAAACTGCTTCTGTAGTACCATTTTTCAAGAATTCTGGTGAAAGAACTGACCCAGTAAATTATCGCTCCATTAGCCTCCTCCCACTTTTCGCCAAAATATTTGAGACAATAATTAACCAAGCTCTAGTCTATCACCTTACAGATGCTAAACTTCTGACTGACCAATAAAATGGATTTAGACAAGCCCATTCAAAAGCAGACATCCTAACTGTAATCTCAGAACATATATACCAGTCACTGGACAAAGTGGGGGAGGGTAGAGCGGTAGCTCTAGATATATCTAAGGCTTTTGACAGGATATGGCATAAAGGTCTTAGGAAAATCAGATCTTATGGTATCACTGGAGGAATACATGACATACTTCTTAGATAAGAGAAAAATCCAGGTTGTCCTCGACGGTCATACATCTAAACAATACAATATAAATGTGGGAGTGCCTCAGGGGTCTATCCTTGGACCTCTGTTATTCCTAATATTCATAAATGACCTCCCTGAAAAAATTGCCTGTGAGATGGGTATATATGCTGACGACACGACACTTTATAACAGACACGACAGGAAAACAAATGAACACCTATCTAAAGAAATGGCAGAAGCACTAGAGGATGACCTCCGATCTGTAGTGGAATGGGGACATAAATGGATGGTCACATTCAATGCTGCCAAGACTAAACTCGTTTCCTTCAATAATTACAAGAAACCTTCTCTACCACCAATAGCAATGGCTAATGACTCTTTATCTGAAAGTACATCCTTTAAACTCCTTGGCCTAACACTCTCAGGAAACACGAGTTGGAACAATTACATTGAGAGTATCGCCAGGACGGCTGCGAAGAAGGTAGGTTCTCTCTACCGTGCTAGAAAACTACTAACACCTGAAAGTATCCTGTACCTCTATAAGGCCACCATTCGCCCATGTATGGAGTATTGTTCTCATATTTGGGCTGGTGCATCTGCCACCAGTCTCTGTCTCCTAGACAAGGTTCAAAAGAGAGTCGCCAATCTGATAGGTCCTGAACTGTCATCTAAACTTCAGCCCCTGTCCCATCGACGAAATGTTGCATCCCTCTGCCTTTTCTACAGGTACTTTAACGGTGAATGCTCTGACGAACTGCAAGCACTTATGCCCCCTCAACGTAAATACCCCCGACAAACCCGACAAGCAGTACAATCCCACCCCTTCACAGTAGAGATCCCTAGATGTAAGAGAGCCTTCTACTCCAGTAGTTTCTTCCCCAGGACAGCTAGACTTTGGAATTCCCTGCCGGGTCCCTGCTTCCCCAACTATACTGACATGCAGAAGTTCAAGTGCAACGTGAACCGACATCTTGCTGCCCTACTCCCTACACAGTACCTCTGATGCCTATGTCTCTGATAGTAGCCCCCTACAACAAAGTGGCAATATGCCTTGTTTGGGGTGAAAATATAATTTAAAAAAAAAAATTTTTTTAATTATATAAATAGATTCCAACCCAGAAAACAGCATTTCATACCCCTTTGTCAGAAACATCCGTGTGCATTAAATGAAAAAATAAGGAAAAGAAAGGTAAAGAGGTTACCGAAAGTCAACTCAAGTTCCACTTTCTTTTCTTCTTAAAGAAATAATAGAACATCTACTTGTTAACAACTTGGAGGAATTCTATGGAAGGTAAACGTCTTCAGGGTGAATTTTACTTAGACCAAAGCGATGATCAGTGGTTGTAGTATTCTAAAGCCATAGAAAGGAGTTCTTTTACTCAGTTTGAGAAAATGTAACTTAGTGACGAGGTCCTGCAGAGAATGTTGAGAGACAATTTTACTAGTATACATATTTGAGGATTTGCATAGAGGAAAAGAATCAGATGCTAAAACAGAAATATTTTTAGGGGTTGTTTCTTGAAATAAAGCGGGTTTATTTTGCAGCTACAGCAGACAAGGGTCACATGGAGAAAAGTAATACGAGAATAATACGATGGATCAGTAATGCGATTCAGGCAAGCTTAGATTTGATTACATCAGAAAAAGATGAAATCTGAACAGTAGAGATATGTTTACTGAACAGGAGATTCTGTTATTATGGTCACATTGAAAGATTGAATGAGAGTTCTTGAATTAGCAGATGTAAAGCAGTTAAAGTAGCATCGTAAGTTAGGAGAGAAGGGCAAAGAAAACATGGGGGGGAGGTAATAAGAATGGATTAATGAGAAAGAGGGATGAAGACCTGGACAGAGATAGGTTAGTTTGGAAGTCAATTTCTAAAAGCTGTCCAACACATGCCAGCATGTGCAACAGACATTAAACCATTATGATGATTAGTTCCTATCTACTTGCCTCCCCTACAAGGGCAGAGTTAGGCACAAGATCGAATTTTAATTTGAGTAAAATCTAGTTCTCCAAAAAGGGGTCTTGGGTTGAGACAAAAAAAAAAAATATTGGCTCAGTTTAGAAACATTTCTTTACTGATGGAAGACAGAACAACGGGGAAATTACCGTCTTTACTTGTCTCTACAACATTACCATGGCTCTACAATTTGGAGAGCTGTAAATGAAATGTAGTATCAAAAAAGATACTACACTTTGCTCCTAACCAGTAAGGCTGAAGAAATCGCTCGTATTGAAGGTTGAACCTTAAACCTCTAGACAACTGTCACTTAGAATTGACTGTTAATTAACACCTTTATCTGTTGCGCCATAGGTCAACATTATTTTTAATTTTATATCAACTTAATACCTTGCCTACCTACATAAAAATAGCTGGCCAAGCCATCTGAACTGCATGTGTCTCTTGGTCCATTTCCTTGGAAATGGGAGTAGAAATATTTTGATTCCCCTGCGGCAAATATTTCTTTCCCATTTCCCATTAAGGATTAATGTTCAGCTGATCCAATAGAAAGAAATTCAACCAACACAAACATGAAAGTCGGTTATGGAAACAATGAAAAAGAAAATGGAACAAATCAAAAAAACAAAACAAAACAAAACAAAATTGTAAGGAAACGAGAGATACTGTAATAAGCCTGGGTGGAGGGGAGGGGGAGACACTCTGGCTGGAACAAATATAGCAATATAAAAATCGTGTTGACCCCCCCCCCATGAGGATACCACTAGCGATTAACAATATCCTTCTTCTCAAAAAGAGGAGGTAATTCATTGGAGGGTGTAACCTCTAGGATCTTATCTGGACAAAAGAGGGTTTGATGTTGTCACGTGAGCTCGAGGTTTGCCGGATTGATTAGAGAGGAGGAGTCCCCAACTGGCAGGACGTCCTCATTATCGGAACAGATAGGGAGAGCTGATTATAATGCTAAAATCACCCACACGCATTTAACAAAAACATTAATCGTCTTTCAATTAGCTCAACCGGGGAATCTTTAGTCAACAAAGTCTTGGCCATTTCTGTTGACTGCAGTATGTCATTGGTCCTGGGCAGTTCTAGGGGGTTCACCCTCCCAGTCTTTGCATGCTCACCCTTTAACAAGTTAGTTGACTGCAAATCGTCTGAGGCACCCCTACTGGGAAAATTTTGATGGCGCTGCTCAGGCATTTTTTCCAGGCCCAGACTGCTCTTCTTCTAAGGCACTGGCTCTTCAATCTCACTTTCTGACCCTTGTAACATTTTCCTGCCATGGAAGGAAGATAAATACTTTCAATTGTGAAATTGCATCCTTGTCCAAAACATGCTAAGACCGAAAACTAAAGTTGATACTTTTTTTTAGTTAAGAATTAAGAGCCCATTTTTAAAAGATATTTAGCAAGAAAAAGTATATTAGCACTTTTGGGGTTGAAAATTAAAACAAAAACAAAATTACCTAAAAGAAAAACAAAAAAACAACAAAAAAAACATAATTTCCTATTTTAATTAGCAAATTTGTTTCTTTTACTAAACCAGAGTCATAAAATTGTTAGCAATAGACAGAAGCTACTAAACTAATTAGGGAATGCATAAAACTTAGGAACATCATGATAGTTAGACAATACAGAACTCTGAAAATGTGACGGTCATACATGTTTATTCACACAATTCTGAGGCAGCACGTTCAGGACTGCAGAATATAATGTGAAAGGAGAGAGCCAGAGCCAGTACATCTCTGAATAAACATCACTGTGATTATGCAAAGTCTAGTGTGAATGTATATCGTCGCAGGTTTGATCCGTTCAACCGCAGCACAGGGCAGTATTTAAGCATTGCAGTGAGGCAAGAACCATGAAATAATCTGTGGCCAACAGAAGTAACTTAAGCAGAGTTATCGCCCTTGAATTAGTTTATAAAGATGCAGCTATTTTTTTATTTCAGTTTTTTACATTATGATGCAAATATAAACATAAGCGGAAATAAGTCTAGAGCTCTTTTGGCTATCATCTCATCAAGAGAAAAATCGATAGCAATGAAAACGATATCAATGGCGAAAATAAAGACCAATAGGGGATCTTATATATATATATATATATCTATATATATATATATATATATATATAAATAAAGGTGCTAAAAGACGATAAAAATAAACAATTTAATTCAATAAAGCGAGTATAAAGCTATTAAAATGTCACAACAAGGGAGAAAAAAAAGCACAGTAACATACGTAGCGGGTTTAATTCTAAAATTGAAAAGAGCGGATTCATAATAACCGACGAAAATATCAGCTAAAGTTGGGGGCCAATTGGCTTCCCATCGAGACCCCATCGACCTGACTGTCCATAATATCAGCAAAGCTAAACTCCACTGATTTAGTGCACATTAATATAAGTTCTGTAAATATCTTTATTTTCGCCAATGATATTATTTTCATTGCTAACTCTTCTTCGCCTGATGAGATGATAGCCGAAAGAGCTCTGGAGAGGTTTCTGCTAATGTCCAAAATATGTTTATAAATTTTGTACCCCCCAAACACACACACATATATATATATATATATATATATATATATATAGGCACGGTTTAAGTAAGCATAAGTTGTTTAGGAGTAATAGCAATGTTAAGATAACTAAAATAAGATTGAACTGTTCAGCCTCAATCACTGCCTTGACACAGGTGCGGAACTGAGAGCATGCCTTCTCCACAAGCACTTGGCAAGAGTTCGGAAAATATTCAGTGGATGGCTGCGATCAGGCTGGCTTTGGTGTTGTGGGATGTTTATGTTGGTGATGTTTTCGACATATAACCAAATGAAGTAGTCCAGTGGATTCAGGTCGCAGAGGGATAGGGTCAGTGAGAGAAGGTTACAAAGTTGTAGCACTTCTTCTGAAGCCAAGCCTGGATCTCTTTGGACTTGAGGGCCGGCGCCAAGTGCTGCTGTCACACCCAGATTCTACCAACAGCCACCAGATTGCACCAAGGGATCACCACACTCTTCAGCACATCCAGGTACACTTTGGTGTTGACTTTCAAGCCGACTTTGAAGATGTGAGATGACATGTAGTGACCCTCACTTGAAACCACGCCAAAGACCATAACTGTGGCCAGAAACTGTGTTTTCATCACCCTAGGCATGCCCCTGTCATTTGTGGCAATCCAGCAATGCATTTTGAGGATGATGGCAATGGTCCTGTTGTCATAACTTGGATTGGTAGAGAGCAGGAGTTGTACAGTGGTGCATCACCAATCTCGCTCATTGAACATTGTGCCACTTTCAGACGTGATAGAAGACTCCTATCGTTCTTAGGATTTGTACACAACTGGTCAATTAATAGATGGTTTGCAACAAAAGAAAAACGGTTTTCATTAAATGGAAATGGAATCATGTCATTTTTTCTAAGGCGACAATTTTATTGTTCCACCCTGTACAGTTAGGGAGATAAGAGACAGAAAGGAAATTCTAAAATGAGATTCTTACTGAAATAAGAATAAAGTTGAAATATATATATATATATATATATATATATATATATATATATATATATATATATATATATATATAGAGAGAGAGAGAGAGAGAGAGAGAGAGAGATAAGAAAACATCAGGTCAGTGGCATTTCCACCAGGAATGCATCAATCCACAACTCCATTCTTGTCACAGACTATTTGACTAAGATGGGTATCAAGACAGTTCCTCACCCTCCCTATAGTGCAGACCTTGCTCCCTGTGACTTTTGGTTATTCCCTAAGCTCAAGGAAAACCTTAGAAGCTGTCATTATGAGACAATTGAGGAGATGAAAGAGGCTGTGACGAAGGTCATTGACTTCCATGGGGCCTTAAGTTGTTAGAACGGTATAGCAAGTGCATTGCAGCCAGAGGAGATTACTTTAAAGGAGGCTACAGTTTCATGTGTGTCCTATCAATAAAAGTGCCAATACAAAAAAAAAAAAAAAAAAATCATCTGGAAACTTATTGAAGGCACTTCGTAAGAACAAAGTTTAAAAAAAAAAAAATTTTTTTAATTTAAAAAATGACAATACAATTTAAGAAAAACACAAAGACAATTCCGCAAGTTTGAAGAGACCGAAGTTAGAGATAGGAGGAAAACAATCATCAGGAAGGGAGTTCCACAACCTTGCAGTTCTTAAAAAAGAAGCTACTGGAATAGGATGCAATAAGGTGTCAACAAAACAGCAAATTGATGGAGATCACTAAATCACTAAACTAACGAGTCAAACGGTCAACAAAAAAAGCAATAAATTAACAAGACATTCTGAAGAACACATAACAAAAGACTGAGACTAGCAACATCATATCTATAAGAGAGATAGACAGAGAGAGAGAGAGGGGGGGGTGCAAAAAAGAAAGTATGGAGCCAATCAAATTACAGATGCGTTTTACTAAATTAAAAGGTTTGTGATAACAAGATCCCCTTTATCAAAAGGTGAAACTGAAACTCTGAAACAGTGAAACACACGGTAGAGAGAGCCCACCTTTCTTGCAGCGGCCCAGGCAATGCCTTCAATGTAATTGTTAATGACCTCCCCGACAAAAATTGCCTCTGAGATGGGTATATATGCTGATCACACACACACACACACACACACACACACACACACACACACACACACACACATCTTGAATTCCTTTCCCACAAACCAAAGTTTGTTCCAGGTGTAAAGAGATTGATTGACTATTTTTCTTAAAGTGCAACTTTTTCTTGCTTTTTTTATTTTAACATTCAGAAATAAATTATAATTTCATTCAGTGTCAGTTTTTTTCTATTTTTTTAGGGGAGGGGGAGTAACACCACAAATCAAAATTTAAAATTTAGATCCAACGACTGAAAAAAAACCCAAAAAAAACAAAAAAAACCATTCAATCAAACATAAGTATTTTTTTTTTTTTTATATATAACCTGAAAATGTACCAATTATTAAACTATTGTTTTAGTTCAAAAAACAAAACAACCAC
>NC_136509.1:14442130-14589630 GCF_053919585.1 Euprymna scolopes | reverse complement strand
GCCTATGCCTCCCCACGGGACAGAGTTAGACACCAGGGTCGTTTTTTAACGTGGAGAAAAGGTACAAAAATAAAAATTGTCTCAGTCGTGAAGGATTTCTCCTCTAACGAAAGAGAACAAGAAAATGAAGTGCAGCATCTGAAGAACAGATACTACACTTTCATCTTGACCAAAAGGCCATTCATTTATTCAATAAGAGGTGTAGGGTAGGTAAGAACTCTTTATACCGTGGTATTTCGAAGCCTAATGCTTTTCATCAGAAGAGGAGAGAAGATGATAGGAATGTGTCGTCTAGCGATAGTACACATTAGGAGGGAAATAAAATATTGATGCTGCTTGGGGGGAGCTAAACTGATCTCTGTGATATAGGAGGAGTATCGCTTTTATTATATAATGAAGGTAAGCGTATAGCATATCTATCATGGTGGGTTTAATACAATGGACAATGTGTGTGATTAAACTCTCGGGGAGAATATGGGGTAAGTTAATTGAAAGAAGAATAAATCTCCTCTTAAAGAATTGATTTTATTCTCTTCCTTTAACTCCCCCCCCCTCTCTCTCTCTCTCTCTATATATATATATATATATTCGGTCAACGTAAAAATTCTTTCCACCTTCAAAAAAAAAAAAACTTTATAGGTCCTCGGGGTGCTGAAAGAGAATATAACATTTAAAGGTGGCACAGAGAAATAGTTTTCATGATATGATGAAATTACCTTTTCCAAAAATGGGGATCACTTTCCTGTATAAGTTTAAGGTAAAATGAGCCCCCACTTTTTGGTCCCCTAGTCATAATTTTTTTTATTTGTTTTTTTTTTAATTTTTGGTCTGTCTGAAAACTTTTTGGTGGATTTTTACTTATTTCCCACTTTAACACTCGCCTTTAAAATGACGACTTTTATAAATTTTCGGGTATGCTGAAAACGAATACTGCATATTTAAATGTGTCACGAACAAGTAGTTCTCCAGATATTAAGCAATGTATTTCCTTATGTTACCAGTGATTATACGTGCAAATGCGTGCATATATATCTATAATATAAAGCTGAACGTCTGTGTGTGAGTGTGTGTGGTCACGAATAGGCTCCTATATGGTTGACTATTATAGAAAACTGATCACATATAATGATAGATGTATCAAGACACAGGAATGGGTATGTTTGATCTGGCATAATGACGATTCATTAAAATTGTGGGGTCTGCGTTCGCGCCTGGCCTCCATAGAATAGAAATAGGCACAAACTTTAATAAAGACTTTTCATATCTATCTGCGTAAGTATACTTTGATAATTATGTTTCAGTTTGAAGAAATATGGTATAATAAAATTATGGGGTGTTCGTTCGCGCCTGAACTCCATAGAATGGAAATATGTCACAAAGGTTAACAAGGTTTTTTAATACAGATCCACAGAATATTGTGATAAGTGTTTCAGTGTGAACAGGTATGGTATAATAAATTATGGGGGTTTTCTATTTTATTTTTACTTTCATTATATTTTGCTTTGGTTTTGATACCCCAAATTCGAAGCTATCTCTTTACAACCCTTCCTTTTCATAACCTATCATACTTTCATAAATCAGAGTCCATTTTCTGTAGGCTGTTTTTGAACCCAGTCAACGACGGGTACTTTTGCTAGTATAGACAAGACGAAGCCATATATTGGTATACACAGATTTATTTGTCGATGTAATAAGGAAAAGCTATAATTGTGGGGGCGGGGGGGACATGCTTTTTATACCATAGTATTTCAAAGCCTAATGCTTCTCATGAGAAGAGGGGCTAGAGTGCAAACATTTCATCGCGACACACACACATCACACACACATATATACACACACATACACAATAGAACCCCGGGGTACGGCATTAAAAATTAGTAACAAAATACAGTACAGTATTATAATACACATGTATATTATAAATAACACCGTAAGGCGGGGCAAATACCATAACCAGGGGCCAGAAAAAACATCGTATTCCACATTGTAACCTGAAAACCCGTATCCTACAGCCACTATATCCGGGGTATATATAATAATATAATAAACTTGTAACTTCTGTCCGATTATGGCTTAATCTGAATTTAAAAAAAAACAAGCTATCCTCGTCGGGTTAAATAAAGGCTTCAGTTCAGTTCGAAATTCGGTATAGCTTAGTTCGATAAAGATTCCCAAATTCGAATAGAAGATTCCCGAATCCGAAAATATGCACTCGAAGAAGGTCGGAAGTTACATCAACCGAAACGTCGTGACTATAACTGGTAAGATGCGAATAGCTGTCTGAATAATCCAAACAACGTCAACAAACTTTCTTCTTTTTTTTTTTTAAGTAAGATTAGTTAACCTAAACTCTAACATATATGCCTTCAGCTACAGGTAAAATGTCTAATAAACTAATTTAAAAATTGAATGAGAAAAATGGTCTTAAAGGCAGCAACCACACCCCCGGAGATGGGGCAGTGTCCGATGACGTGTGCACGTTCATAAAAATAAAAATCGATATATATATATATATATGTAGATTAACAAAAGAAACAAAAAAACAATTTGCGATTTTCCCCCCTTCTTACCTGCGAGGTACTCGTTCATCTTTTGATACCGAGCTGCTTATCTCAGCATTGCTTATAAGTTCTTCCTCCATATTAGCCACGAAAACACAGCCCGTTTATAACTATACATATAAGTATCTCCGTAGAAAAACAAAACAAAAAAAAAAAAACGCGACGTAAGTAAATCCGTTGATATAAAAACTTCTTTCCAATACGAAACACCAAACACGGAAGTCAATCACGCCAAGCACTCAAGCACTCAAGCAGTAGGACTGAACGTTGGGAACGTTGGACTAACGATAAAGTTTTTTTTTGTTTTTTTTTTAATTTATTTTTTATTTCATGTCATTCGACTCTGACGAAGAAAGGAAGGATGTTAGGAAAGATAGGGGGGGGGGATAAAAATAAAAACTAAATGTAAGTAAAAGAGCGACAGATTTGTGTTTAATTAATCCACCCGTCTAAACAGAATTAAATAAATAAGTAATGAAAAGTTTGAAGTATACACAATAATATTGTGTCGTCAGTCCGTCGTAAGTAAGAACGATTCGGGTTAACACGTGCGGACCCGTGCGTGTCTATTTTGACGGTGTTGCTATTGCGTCTGCTGACATTAAAGGGAGTAAATATACAGACCTGAAATAAATAAATAAACAAACACATATATTATAGTGAAAGGAGGACGACTCCAACATTATTTCTGATTCTGATAAATCTTTAACTATACAGTTATTATTTTAGGTAAATTTTTACGACGTGCCGCAGCGTATTATACCCCCCCCCACCCACCTCCTCATGTTAAGAACGGCTTTCGGAATAAACACCCACTCAACCTCGAAAGCCGTTTTTAACATGGGGAAGTGAGCTGTGTTTATTTGCTTCCCCACTGAGCAAATTAGGCATGAGGCCGTTTTTTAATGTAGGGAGGGAGGAGGGAAAAGGGGACCAGCTCCCGAGAAGTGGGAGCTGGATAGTGAGAGCCTCTTGTTATATAGGGTTGCCCTTACATGGACCAGAAGCCCATTGCCACAAGGACAATGGTCCTTGATTGCAGTATCTTAACAGATACTACACTTTGAGATATTAAATTCTTTATTCAAGTTAAAATTACAATGTAAGTTTCAACTGGACAAAAAACTTAGGCACAAGGACGGGGGTCGTTGGTCATCCTTGTCACTCCAGAACTAAACAAAAAAAAATTCTCTTAGCTAGTATCTTCTTTCACCATAATACCGCATTCATCCTTTCATACTGAGGGACGTCCTACTTAGAACCCAATTTTTAAAACATTTTGTTATAATTTTTATTTACGTGTAAAAGCAAAAAAGATAACAATAATAATGATACACTAATTCAGTTGTGTCGAGAGCGGGGATTGGGGGAGAAAAAATACAAAAGTGGTTAGTAGGGCCTCCCCAACCCCGTCTAGTTGATAGACCGCCTGTTTCACTTCAGTTTGTAAAGGAACCTGAGCTCCTGCAGGCCAGTCTCTAAGTGGGGATGCTCTATAGATGGATCGAAATGAAGAAAAGAAAATTTTGTGGGTGAGGGATGGGGCGTTAGTGATTGATTTTTCTCTCCAAGATGGATGAGATTTAGAGTGAGGGGTGAAAAGAAAAATTGCAGATAGGAGTGGGTGGGGATCTTGGAGGGTTCCTAGTTGGGGAGAGATGAAGCATTCACTCGGCTAGCTAAGAGGCTGAAAATTGATTATGCTTGACGGAACGGCGTGTTCCACACCTAGGCGGGGAACACGTATTCAAATTTGGCTCCTTCTCGTACACACAGACTTGTAGTTGGTGTTTAAAGAAAGTGGTCAGACCCTGATCAGAAAAAGGCAGCCCCCCCCCCCCCCACGGCCATCTTGCAGTCTCGACGTCCAAATCAGCATTCTTGCCACGGCCAGGATCATAATGTAGACCATTTGGCTTTCCCGGTCTCACGGCGGCCTCATGTTATCAACATTGAATACGGTAATCGGGTGTGGATGCTCGGGATCGATGCAAGCCGTCACTTCGCTGACATACGACCAGTACTGGCGGAGTTCGCCGCAATCGAAGAAAGCGTGATTAGTCGTTTCTATGGCCGTTGTTCCGCAATGGGGACAAGCAGGCCACTCCAAAAAATCAGAACTGCATTGTATGTTGTTAAGTGGAAGTGCATTTCGGGCCAATCGCCAGGTTAGAGAGAACTACGAATTGTTCAGATGACTCTAACCTGGCGCCCAACTCCACGCGGAGCAGATCTCACTCTGCTACCAACCCAAACGCGTGCATAGTGGGTCGTCGGCGCCTCCGCCCTCACTAGATCCCTGTGGAGTTCTCTACGGGTAGCAATCACAAGGTCGCTGGATCTTGGCAGTCGTTTTAGTGCAGCTCGGCACTCTTTGATTTTGGCCCGAAGGCCACAAAGGTCCCTCAACATGGGGTGGTTAGTGTTTATACTATGCTGGGGCAGGTCGTAAAGAATACCGTTATTTTTTCCTAATTACCGTAAAAATACATGATAAATGTGCACATATTTTCTGAAACGTAAAAAGTACACGTGTGGGGTATGATTTAAAGATTTTAATTTTATTTTTAGTTTAAAAGCAATAAATATTTTGTATTTTATCATTAATGCCAGCAGTGGAAGAATTTATTTTAAACAAAATCAAGAAAAAAATAAAAATAAATAATAAAACAGCAATCGTTTTGGCATCGAAAAATAGGCACACCATTTTTGCAATTTCGATATCGATTCCCCAAAAAAGTTCCAATTTTTCAGATTCCCGATTAATCGTCCCAACACTAATAAAGTACGGTTACTTTGACGGTTATCTAGAACTTTTCAGTTTTAAGGTGACTACTATAGAAACAACAGTATCTTAACAAAATTTGGTTAAATTAATTTAATAATTAACTAAAAAAAAACAAAAAACTACCGTAATAATTAGGTTATTTTATTCCGGTATTGTTTTGTTACCATTAATTAAATTAATTGAACCAAATTGTTATAAAACTAGAACTAACAATTCAGCCCGGCTTTGCTCGGGCCCTACGTACTGTTCATAACTTTATATGCAAACACACACACACACATATATTAAAACATTTGACTAATGTCCAGGTAACCTACATCTAAAATTTCAAGTGTTTAGACCCAAAATTGGTGGAGGAGTTTGGTAGAGTCTGCAAAGGTCAACTCTTCCAACTTTGACCTCTTGGTAGCCAAATTTTTGCCCACAAAAATGATTAAAAAGCTTACTCCATGTCTGAATATCCTTTATGAAAAATTTCAAATGTTTAGACTCAAAATTGGCTGAATAGTTTGCTAGAGACCGCAAAGGTCAAATCTTATGAACTTTGACACCTTGGCAGCCAAATTTTCTGCCAAAAAACTATTAAAAAGCTTGTCCTATGTCTGAATACACTTTATGTAAAATTTCAAATGTTTAAACCAAAAATTGGCTGAGTTATTTGGTAGAGACTGCAGAGGTCATTTTTTTTTTTTTAAATTTGACCCTAATTTTGACCGCTTAACATTTGTTTTTGGGCTCAAATCAAATTATAAAGTTTGATCCATGTCTAAGTAACCTACATCTAAAATTTCAAGTGTTTAGACACAAAATTAGTGGAGGAGTTTGGTAGAGTTTTCAAAGGTCAAATCGTTGAACTTTGACCCATTGACAGTCAAATTTCTGGCCAAAAACCGATTAAAAAATTTCCCCAAATCTTGAGTGTGTAAACTGAAAATTGACAGTAGTTTGGTAAGGAAATGTATGTATGTATGTATGTCATATGCTACTGGTACCATGTAACTCAGTACTACCTGCCTCATGGTCGGATCACCGGCGACTAAACTGGTTCCCTCACCAAACAAGTCTGGTGAGGAGAGTGGCTAGTCTCCTTGAAGGATTAAAAACAAGACCTTCCAAAGGGCGAATGAATCCTTTTTCGGGGTCAACGGCCAACTATCACCGTAGGTTTTTTTGTGTGTATGTATGTGTGTTGGGGTGGAGAGGGCTCCCCTAAGCCATGGTGAAGGCAACCTTTCTAGGAGAAGCAAATCTCTAATTTAAAAAACCATAAAGCGGGAGACCAGTACGCGCATTAAGCTGGTTTGCAGTTTAACTTGTTGCTGGCTATCTTGCTCTTGCTTGTTGCTGGATCTCAACATTTTGAACCGAGAGAGAGACTTAGCTGTCGTATAAAGCTAAGACTCTGTAACATCATCTGTGTATAGATACTCCCTCAGTCATTTATCTGTAGAAATGGTCCTGTGGCGATGAAGAAATTGTGACGTGTAGAGGCTAGAAATGCTGGAGGTGTGTAATAATTGATCTCAATCACCTTCTTCAGTATCATGCCTGCTTGAGCGTATGAATTCACCAGTAGGACTACAGAAGAAAAAAGACATTTTTGGGCTCATGGACTTTTAAGTGTCTGAGGGAGTGGCACTCGTCTGACAAGACATTGCAATCATCATGTTTATATGTATAGATGCATGTATGTATGTATGTATGTCAGGTCATGCTATATGCTACTGGTACCATGTAACCCAGTACTAACTGCCTCATGGTCGGGTCACCGGCGACTAAACTGGTTCCCCCACCAGACTTGTTTGAACCGAGAGAGAGACTTAGCTGTCGTATAAAGCTAAGACTCTGTAACATCGTCTGTGTATAGATACTCCCTCAGGCATTTGTCTATTAAAATGGTCCTGTGGCGATGGAAGTCATTTTTGGGCTTGTGGACTTTAAGTGTCTGAGGGAGTGGCACTCGTCTGACAAGACGTTGCAATCATCATGTATGTATGGATGGATATCTATTATGACAGTACAGGTGAAAGCTAATAAAGTTCAACTTGCTAATTCGTAACCATCCTTGTGCTTCTTATAAGGAGCGAAGTGTAGTATCTCTTCTGAGATGAATTTGGACAAGTGTTAAGCTACTGTGTCTTCTGTATAAATTTCTACGATCGTTTTCCTAAATTGCAATTGAATCACGATTGTCTTATTTTTTTACCAAATAAATAAATTATTACTACACGTCAACTTTTTGTTCTTGGTCAGAAGAGAAATCCTTCTAGACTGAGGCATTCAAAAAACATTTGTCTCAATCTAAGAGTGCCCATCCTCCCCAACACACACATTAAAAACAAACATTGTGTCTAACTTCTGTCCTCGTGGGGAGTCAAGTAAAACGGAACTAACGGGGAGTACTATTTAGTTAAATCGAGTTGGGGGAGGGAGAAGAAGGGGAATATGCGTTCCATTTGAGGAAGTACCTATTTATCTGCCTTCCCACAAGCGCAAAATTAGACACACGGTCAGTTTTTAGCGTGGGACACTGAAGGAGGAGGCGAAATAAAGCCCGCTAAAAAGGTGCTAGTCAGGATTGGAACAAAAAACATTTAAATCGTCTCAGTTTAGGATTTCATCGCCCCTGAATGAGGAAAGAACAGATACTACACGTCAAAACAAATTATTTGCAAAAATCAAACATTTTTTACAATTTAGGCAGAAGACCATCAAAATGTGTCTGGGAGAGGTGCATCCTCCATTTATTTTAATTTTTCACGAGACGCATTCTGACCCATCGGTTCAGCTGCTGTTGTTCCTTTCAGTTTTTCAACCTTTGTCTTTCTCTTCAGCAACAGTATGCGGAAATAAGGGCCTATGGAGCAGTAGCCAAATTGAAGCGAATGAGAGAGAGGAGTTCTTAATACTAGAACATACTCAACTTGTCTTTCATCGGATTCTTTTCATTATCGATACTAACCAGAAGCATTCTGATACAAAACCTATCTACGAACACTGCCAGATACATAAAGTACATTTGTGTGAAATTTCACAAATATTGGCCCTAGCTGTTTCGGAGGCCATAGGGAACGAATCCACAAGGTTTCTTTCATATAATAGATTTTATAAAATATATATAATCTACATAAAATTGCGTGTATATTTTCAGTATTTACTTCAACAGTGCTCAATACTTGAGTATAGATAGATAGTAGTTTTGAAAATATATAGGACAATCAAGCTATAACAAAATTTTCCATGTTTCATCCCTGTGATGATTCGTCACGCTGTTGCCGCGGAAAATTATGTGTAGCTTAATTGCCATATATGTTTTCAAAACTTACTACTTTATATATATATATATATATATATATATATATATATATACATTGTGTGTGTTTTACATAGGAGTCACCACTTATCAAGGCCCGGAGGCCACTCAAGGACAAGGGTTAATGAGTGTACAGTAGTCAATTGGGAAAATATAGTAATCGTTAGTAGTTGGTAAATTGGGTTACTTAAAGGGACAGTTCAATAAGAATTTGTTTACGTTGGACTTAAAAAGGACTAAATTATAGTCAGCTGGAAAGCAGGCAAACGGAAGAGAGTTCCACATACTTGAGCTTAGTGTGTGTGTGTGTGAAAATATATCTATGGCAAGAAAGCGGAGGAGGGGGCATCCATGTTTTATTTCTACAGAAAATCATCATGAAACAAGTGAAGCATGTATGCCCCCCCCCCCGTGAGTGCACAGTGAATGAGGAATAAACAATGACTAAGTTCAGCATTTGCCCCCCCCCCTCCTCATTTAGCCCCAAAAGTCCCCAAAGCCTTAACATATTTAAATTTGAGTTCAGTCCTATGCAAAACTGCTAAATAGACATAGACAGAAAATTTTCGGCAAATATGGTAAAATAGTCCCAAAAAATGGAGTGTTTTTATTAGCCCTAAAAGAGGCCCTGGGGCACAACCAAGAGTTAAGAGTTATCGCGAAGTACAGACAAACAAAATTATATAGAAATCAGTTAGTTTCAGAAAGTTTTATAAAAATCCAATGCATCAATTTTTTTTTCTTTTAATAAGCACAAAGTGTCAATTTTACCCATTTTAACCTGAAAAGCACCCCTGGGGCGGGAGGGGGGGGGGCAACCAAAGTTTCCCCCGGAAAATCCGTTCTGTTACTTTTTTACTCATATCATGTTTAATGTTTCAAATGTTGTGTCAAAAAATTTCAAGGCATACTTGTTGAGAAAAGTGCAGACAGGCGAATGGACGAGGGTGAATTTCAAGTCGGGGACCAAAAATGAATCATGCACGTCTTCATGTAGCTGACTTGCCATACATATATTTTGATATGACTACTAAGCTCTACTCATGCATTAAGCACTGTTGAAACCAATGCTGAAAATGGACGTATACAAAGTATATTATATGACCTTACAGTATGATAGGCAAATCACAAAATCACAGAAATTAAAAATAGCGACCCGGATGACCCCCCCCCCCTCTTCATCGACAAAAAGAAGAGAACAGGTTATTAAGACATTCCCACCTCTTTCTGGAAATAGACCGTTCACTGTTATATGGTTTGTTAAAGACTGAAAAAAGTCGATCTCTAAATGGGAAGGGGGGTTAAGTGAGAGGAAATTAAATGAGAGTGGAGTTTGAGAGTGGACGGTGACCTTTCTAGATAAAAAAAAAAAACAACAAAAAACAATACTAGATGTTACACTTTGAATTATTTATTTGCAGAATTTTTTTTTTTTTTTAATTTGCATTTTAAACAAATCAGACACAAGACCATTCCACACTTTGATCTTAGCTTGAAGACCAAGAGTGTTATGTATATATCTATTTACCCTTTTTATTTATAAAGACCATGTGTGGCACGAGGTTGAAATTTAGTTTCCTATTTACGCACACGTAATCGCACATGGTGACAGCCGAAATGAATAACATTTGTGGTACTTATGCACATATTGTACCGCACTATTTATCAAATAGTATTTTTGAGTTAAATTCAAGTTTTACGTTATATTTTTTGTATTAAATTTTTAGGTGAAAGTACAAAACACCCTTCCCTCCCAATGTTAAGAATGGCTTTCTAAATAATAACGTTATTATTTCAGCACGGTACAATAAGTGCACTCTTTACACGTTCATTGCATTTTTTTTTTAAACTCATTCTTCACCTAACTTTAATTTTGGTTGTCACAAGTGTTGTATAAATTAAATTAATGTTTTCAAACATAATTCACAACACGGATATGGCAGATAGACAAAATTCAAAACAAACAAAAAAAACACGCTCTCCGAAATTGATAACTCCCGAATGTGGTCTTTAACACAAGTAAAATCTATTGAATTTGTATGTTTAGTGTAAAAATGCGGTTAGACTTGTCGAGCTTTAAACAGTTTTAACAATAAATCAAGCAGCTGACAGCAAAAGAAATATTTCAACATAGCCAAAGAAGGGAGCGGGCGCAGAGTCAACAGGGAACGGCTGTGACTTATTGTTATTGTCGCTATAACGACGATTTTAGTCCCCACGTTTTTTTGAGAGAGAGAAGAGAAGGGGAGGGAAGGAGGAGGAGGAAACGGATATATATATATATATATATATATATATATATATATATATATATATATATATATATATATATATATATATATATATATATATAAAATGAAGCTACCAAAAAATATATTTTTAACAGTTTACTTTATACAGAATACTTTATTGAAGTATAAAATGAATTATATTAGGTACGTACGTGCAAAATGAATGCCAATTTTCAAAATGTATAAACATTTTAACCCCTCCTTTTTCTTAAAAATTCACCAAAAATCAGGAAATTAACCAATTTTAATGAAATTTTCAGTATTTATCAAATAATGATCATGGAATATATTGAACTAATTATTTTTATTTGAATCTTAGTGGAAATATATTATTTTGTTTAAACAAAAAACACCTTTACTAAAGTTATGGTTTTCAGTAGTAAAAAAAAAGATTTGATTATTTTGCTTTTTTTTTTATAAAGCATCGTAAATTATAACAATTAAAAAAGAATTATTTCATTTTTACAGGAACATTACGAAAAAATCCCCTAAAATCCGTATTAACGAATTCGATATAATTAATTTCTCGGGCTATCGATATTATCCTTGAATTAAGCATTGTTTTTTATGCTTTTGTTTCTTTTTTTAATATTTTCACACACAAAATTATAATTGCAAAAAATATTTCCTGTTTTTTTCAAGACTAGCAGTTCAGCCAACTTTGTTCGTACACTATAATTTTATGTGTTTGTGTGTATATATATATATATATATATATATATATATATTAAAAAGTTTGGCTCATATCCAGATAACCTACATCTAAAATTTCAAGTGTTTAGACCCAAAATTGGCGGAGGAGTTTAGTAGAGTCTGCAAAGGTCAACTCTTTCAACTTTAACCTCTTGGCAACCAAATGTTCGCCCAAAAACTGATTAAAAAGCTTGCTGTATGTCTAAATACCCTTTATGTAAATTTTCAAATGTCTAGACCCAAAATTGGCTGAATAGTTTGCTAGAGACCGCAAAGGTAAAATCTTTTTAATTTTTACCCCTTGGGAGTCAAATTTTTGGCCAAAAACCGATTAAAAAAGCTTGCCCTGTGTCTGAATACACTATGTAAAATTTCAAATGTTAGACCAAAAATTGGCTGGGAGATCAAATTTTTTAAAACTTTGACCCCTTAATATTTGTTTTGGGCTCAAATCAAGCTAAAAAGATTCAGGAACCTACATCTAAAATTTCAAGTGTTTACACCCCAAAATTGGCGGAAGAGTTTAGTAGAGTTTCCAAGGGTCAAATCGTTGAACTTTGACCCCTTGACAGTCAAATTTCTGGCTGAAAACCAATTAGAAAGATTTTCCCAAATCTCAATACCCCTTATGTCAAATCTCGAGTCTGCAGACTGAAAATTGACAGAGTAATTTAATAGGGAAATGTACACACAGACATTACTAACTGACGTAATTTTCAGACACTTTTTTACTTTCTTAGACGAATTCGTTTTTTTTTTTTTTGTTGTTGTTTAGTTTGGGTGGAGCCAGAATCTCTCACTTTTGGGGGCTAATTAAGCTAAATTTTTTTTGTACAAAAGTTTTTTTTGTTTTATTATTTAATTTGTTTCAATATCTTAGGACTTTATTAATTATCTTTGAAATAGACCCAGAAAACTAATATATATCTTTCAAGGGATTTTCATAGTGAATTTATTTAACTTCAAAATTTAGCTGAATTTGTCAGTTTCCGAATGTCGCCATGAAAACATTTTTCATTATAACTTCTTTTTTTCACTTGTACAAATATCCCCCCCCCGCGTTTGAAAATTAACTTTGGACTTTAATCTTTCAAATACAATCAAAAAGTAATTGGAAACTTACAAAACAAGATGACCCTGCTCTCAGTGCCCCCCCCCATCACTTTTCTGTCATTAATGCCCGTACGTAGACTATATCAATAAAGCAAACTTATCAAGATAGAAAAAGCTCAACACAATTAAAAGGAGAAATATATATATATATACTAGCAGATCGCCCAGCGTTGTCCAGTCATAAAATACGCAATAAATATTATATTTTAATGAATGTTGTACAATGGGGAAAGGAGTGGCTGGTTAGTTTTAATGCATCTAAAACCAAGCTTCTATCTTTACATCATCAACGTTCTGATCCCCATCTGGCACCAATTAAAATGAATGGCTCTCGTCTTGGGGAGGCCTCAAGTTTTGACAGGCTTCTGGGCTTGACCTTTACTCCTGATCTTAAATGGAACACGTACATTAAATCCGTTGCCAAGGCCGCTGGAAAAATGGTCAGATCCTTCTATCGATCCAGTAGATATCTCACTGCTGATGCAATTCTCTATCTATATAAGAGCCAGATACGTCCAAGGATGGAATACTGTTGCCACATATGGGCAGGAGCTGCTAGAAAAGACTTGTCCTGCTTTGATAGTGTTCAAAATAGACTTCGTGGCCTGGTGGGAGATGTCCTTTTCACTTCGCTGCAACCTCTATCTCACAGAAGAGATGTTGCGAGTTTGTGTCTGCTTTATCGTTATTTTCATGGAAAGTGTTCGACTGAGCTCCAATCTATGGTCTCCCCTCGCCAAACTTTCACAAGAAACACTCAACTAGCTGAAAACATTATCAATAATTTTCCCCACTCTTTATCTGTGCCTAAACCTAAACATAGATTCCATGATCAAAGCTTCTTTCTTAGAACTGCACGCCTGTGGAATTGTCTTCCGTTTTCCTGCTTTCCAGCTGTCTATAATATGGTTGTCTTCAAGTCCAACGTGAACAAGTTTCTGATGAGTCGTTCCACTTAAGTTAACAAATTTACCGAACTTCCATTACTATCGATTACTATATTGTCCTTTTGACTACTCTACACTCTTTAACCCTTATCCTTGAGTGGCCTGTCGGCCTTGATAAGTGGTGACGCCTATGTAAAAAAAAAAAAAGGAATGCAGCATTCTTATTTATTATAAACAAAAAAAAAACGTAGCGTTAAATTCATTAAAGTAAGAAGAAAAAGAAAAAACGGAAAGAAACTGAGACATGTGCATGCGAGTATGTTTTTCTTTAAGTAAAAACAAATACGTAAAAGTAAAAGTAAAAAAAATGTAAAAAAAGTAAAAAAAAAAAAAATACTCGAGCTGAGATCGAAATCAAAACCTAAAGACAGCAAGTCAAGTACGATAATCATTAGACCAGCTTGACATAATCTTGAAAAAGTGTTTTCAAACCAACTTATACTTAACATAAGGAAGCTGTCAGGTTTCAAAACTGCGCATGCACAGTTGTAAAATAGTTGAAAACATAAAAATTTGATCCCCCACCGCATACCCATTTTTCAATTCTGACCCATTACCAGCTTTTTTTCCTGATGAAAACCGATTAAAAAGTTTTCCACATGTCTGAATACCCTATATACCAAGTTTCAAGTCTCTAGATCAAAAATTCGTTCGGTATATAGGTTGAGAAGTGTTCTCACACGCACATACATTCTCAATTATATATAAAAGTGAAACTGTGTGTACGTGTGAGCGGATAAGTATATTTTACAAAAATATAGACGACACCTATATAAGAAGCGACACAGGGTATGAGAAAACACCCGTTCTGAGGTTTAGGAAAATGCTTCACTATTTTTTTTTTTTTTTTTTTTTATCGTTCAAAACAATAATACAAAATACATTTCTATAAGATGCCCCTGTAATTCATGTGAAAATTTTATTCCCTAAAGAGGGTTCAACTTTATTTTCTAAAATGGGCTTTATATAATGATTAGCCTGGGTGCCCGGCATTGCTCAGGTGTGTGTAAGGGTGTTGATTGATCAAAAAAAAAAAAAAAAAAATAGTAGTAGGCAGGCTCGAACCCATAACATGCCAGAGGAGACAGAAGTGGAGGTGAAAAAAAGCAAACAGTCTTATTGATGCGCCCAGCACAAGTGAGACTGAACAGTCCAAGGGAGACAATCCGAACAGATCGCCAATATCAACTAAACTTGTTGAACCATGCATAGACTTGTACTTTGAAGACCAAATGGCTGATAAGCAATAAGAGAAAGAAATATTATTTGAAAGGTAACTTGAAACTACAATTTGGCAGTAAAGGTTCAACCCATGTTGCAAACGATGCTACTTGTTTTAGAGTACTATGTTGTTATTATTGGAATAATGTGATATGTTTGGAATCAACGATTATCGGAATAATGTGATATGTTTGGAATCAACGATTATTGGAATAATGTGATATGTTTGGAATCAACGATTATCGGAATAATGTGATATGTTTGGAATCAACGATTATCGGAATAATGTGATATGTTTGGAATCAACGATTATCGGAATAATGTGATATGTTTGGAATCAACGATTATCGGAATAATGTGATATGTTTGGAATCAACGATTATTGCAATAATGTGATATGTTTGGAATCGACGATTATTGGAATAATGTGATATGTTTGGAATCAACGATTATCGGAATAATGTGATATGTTTGGAATCAACGATTATCGGAATAATGTGATATGTTTGGAATCAACGATTATTGGAATAATGTGATATGTTTGGAATCAACGATTATTGGAATAATGTGATATGTTTGGAATCAACGATTATCGGAATAATGTTATATGTTTGGAATCAACGATTATCGGAATAATGTTATATGTTTGGAATCAACGATTATCGGAATAATGTTATATGTTTGGAATCAACGATTATTGGAATAATGTGATATGTTTGGAATCAACGATTATTGGAATAATGTTATATGTTTGGAATCAACGATTATTGGAATAATGTGATATGTTTGGAATCAACGATTATCGGAATAATGTGATATGTTTGGAATCAACGATTATTGGAATAATGTGATATGTTTGGAATCAACGATTATTGGAATAATGTGATATGTTTGGAATCAACGATTATTGGAATAATGTGATATGTTTGGAATCAACGATTATTGGAATAATGTGATATTTTTGGAATCAATGTTTATTGGAATTATGTGATATGTTTGGAATCAATGAGGATTACCGTTTCCCTGAGTGCACTAATGTTTTTATCAAACTCGAGGATATATCTGTTGAATGTAGGAATCTACATGGAATTTCCAGAGAAACCCTTTATTCAAACTATGAGAGTAGCATGCTCTTGTTCTGTCAGCCATGACCCCTTCATTTAATCCATTGGGTAGCATATTCTCGTCCTGTTTATTAGGGTTAATAGATTAAATAAAGGGTTTGTTTGAAATTCTGTGCAGATTCCCCGAGTTCGACCAGATACACTTGAAAAAGATTGAAGGTTACATCGGCCAAAACGTTGTGCTTATAACAATCAAAATGAAAGCAGTTGTCTTAATCATCCAAATATCCTAATTATCAAAATTATCAATCCGCATCTCAACAATTTAAAAAAGCCAAATTATGTTATTCCGAATTATTATCGCCTGTAGTAAGAATTTAACCCCCAACCTATCACTTAGCAACAGATTCTTAATCGCGACCGTTGCTCCATGGGTCGATGTGGATAATTTAATTGATTTTTAACATTTCTGGCTGACTGAAAGAGAACAATCTACACCCATGAAATTAGTTTGAAATTTCATACAGGTTCTAGAGTTCAACAAAAAGATTCATAAAATATACACCTGAATGCCGGAGGTTTCATCGGCTGAAACGTAGTGAAATTAACAACCAAGATGAGAAGAGTAGTCTGAATAATTGAAATGATCAACCGTTATCTAAAAAAATAAAAATAAATAAAAATAAAGATTTCTGAATCCAAGAAGTCAGAGGAAAAATAATCCTTCACACTTTAGCAGAGCACCAGAAAATATTTTTTTTATATAATCCCAGTTTATTTATTTATTAGTATGAAGTTAGATTTTATATTTAGATAAAAACTAAATATAAAATATCTTCCACACACAAGGTCAGGATTTGGTGGGTGGAGGTAGTGGTGGTGGTGGTGAGAGTAGCGAGGCAGGATATGCATCAACTGGTTTCACATGTTCAAAGTAACATCTAAAAGATCTGGCTTGATTTTCACACACGTTTTGAAGTTGGTTTTAAATTGGATTTTTTGTTGAGTAACTGCAATTTTTTTTTTGTTTAATATTTTTTTACCATTTTTGGATTTAGAATAAGAAATTAATGTCCATTCTTTACAAGATGTAACTGTGACCCGTTGGGTCACAACCATTCCCACTATTCTACTCTGATTTAATTGGAAAATTCATAAACTGTGACTTTCCAGCTGACTACAATTTGATTGTCTTCAAGTCCAACGTAAACAAGTTCTTGATGAACCATCCCCCCAAGTAATCAAATTTACAAAATTTCCACTACTTATGTTTACTACGCTATAATCCCACTGACTACTGTATATCCATTAACCCTTATCTTCGAGTGGCCTCTGGGCTTTGATAAGTAGTGACTCCTATGTAAAAAAAAACAAAACAACAAAAAAAAAACACTGAATTTTCGAAATTGATGTGCAAACGCTGTTACACGAGCTAGAAAAGTCTGCAAATGACATTGGTCTTTCCGTTAATGCGGATAAGACAAAGTTTATGATTTTCAATGTGATAGGAGAGATCAGGGCTCTAGATGGTACAACACTGAAAGAAGTCACCGAGTTCACGTACCTGGGCAGCAACATAAGTTCCACGGTGAGAGATATCGAAATTCGTATCTCAAAAACATGGGCTGCATTGGATAAGCTGTGGTCAGTATGGACTTCAAAGCTAACTAAAAAATTGAAAAGGCAGTTCTTCAAAGCAGTGATGGAGTCTCTGTCTTCGTTTACGTTCCAACAATCTGAACACTCACAAAAGATTGTAAAGAAAGCTAAACGGCATATACGTCCATATGCTACGAGCAGTGTTAAATATATCTTGGCAAGATCGTTGCACGAAGCAGCAACTTTATGGCAACCTACCTGCCATATCTACTACCACCAGGGAGCAATGTCTATGATTTTATGATCTGCCTGTCACTGCCAGAAGAGCAAGCATAAGCTGGTGAAAAATGTATTGCGGTGAACTCCACGGCACGGACACACAAGCATAGGACGACCTATATCCACGTACATCCAACAAATTGCACATGGTGCCAATTGTGAACCTGAAGATCTGAGGCAGCTGATGGAAGACAGGGAAATCTGGAGAGAGAAAGCCACATTGGTTCGGATAAGAAGTCCGACCAGATAGAGATAGATAAACTATGGCATATATGTCAAGACATTATCTTGCAAAACTAATAAATCCCTTTACTTATATATTATCCTTATAATTCATACTCACTTAGAGTTCTCACACAGGTCATCATCAGAGATTATCTGCTAATAACCAGTGGTGCTCCGTGGAATCTGGGTGACAACAAGTCTCTTCAAATTTCCAGTACTCTCTACATCTGTCAATAACATGTGCAAATGACTTTGCACTTTCTGTATGTCCGTACAGTCAGGAAAGCAGGAGCCCGGGAGAGAATTCCAAAGTGCAGCAGTCCAAGGTAAAAAGCTATTTGAGTAGAAGGTTTTACGGCACTCAAGGGATCTCTACAGTGTAAGCGTGGCATTTTGATGCTTATTGGGTTTGTCAAAGGTATTACTGTAGAGGGGGTATTAGAGCTTTGAGTTCGTCAGAGCACTTGCCATTGAAATACTTGTAAAATGGGTACAAGGATGCCACATTTTGGCATTGGAGTTTAGTTGATAATTCAGGACCTATTAGGTTGACGGTTCTTTTTTTTAATCCTGTCTAGGAGCGAGAGACGAGTGGCAGATGAACCGTCGGGTTAATATGGCAACAATACTCCGTGCACGAGTGAACTGTGACCTTCTAGAGATTTAGTATAATAGGAGCCTATTTAGACAGGTTTATTTCATTATTTAAATTAATCTAGGTTTAGAATAAACTAGCCTTGGTGCCCGGCATTGCCCGGGTGTTTGGAAGTGTGTGTTGAGCAAAAAAAAGTGGTAGCAGGCAGGCAGGCTTGAACCTGTACCACACAAGAAGAAAAGAACATTAAAAAAACAAAAAACATGACGTCTTTGCTATTGCATCCATCACCAAACCGGAAGTGATGAGGGTTTAAATTAAGGCTAGTCAATCGGAAAGAGAGGATGACTTTCGAAAATATCGGCAAAAAAGTGACCCCCCCCGGTAGAAAAGTGCCCAGTTGAGGATGAAGGAATTACTGTTTTTGGCCAATTTTTCGGTATTTGTCGGCTGAAAGGTCGAGCTTTAAAACGATAACGATCTCGTGAAAATCCGTTGCCTCTGTCGAAAATTTTAGGCAGATATACATACATACATACATACATACATTTAAACAGACAGGTGAGATTTATATAATAGATTACAGCATTATTGTTATTATATGAAAAAAAAAAGATAGTGAACGTTAAATTGAAAACTTGAGTATATCTTGTAAAGCTAAAGAGTGCTCGAACTCAGAATCAGCAAAGTGCTGTAACTGATTTTCAAGAGTTATTGAATATATTTTAGTAAACAAATCTGGAGGTTGACGACCAGTGTTTAGTCCAGGAGAATAGAAAATGAATATTTTACTTCCGGTAACCTTGTAAGTCTCACTCCCCTATTTTATCCTTTAGTCCTCATATTCTATGAGCAATATTTCTGACAAAGGAGATAGAATTGTTTTTTGGTTTTTTTTGGGTTTTTTTAGGTCGAAATTTATCTATACAACACTTATTCATGGCATTTTTTAGCTTCTTACATCAAGTGGACTCTGACCTTATCTGAAGCGATTTCTATTAAAAAAAAAAAATGTGAATCAATAAATTGAATAATCTGACTTATTCTTAAATAGGAATTCTTGTTTGTGTTAAAAACTAACGCTATCCGAGTTTTTATTGTTTAACCAGCAATTATCAACTTTCATCTCCCACCCCCATTAGTTAGTGATTGAAAACAAACGACCTCAGACAAATAAACGATCTCAGACAAACAAACGATCTCAGACAAACAAACGATCTCAGACAAACAAACGATCTCAGACAAACAAACGATCTCAGACAAACAAACGATCTCAGACAAATAAACGATCTCAGACAAATAAACCTCTTCTTGTCTTCAACCGTTTGTCTTGATTTATTCCTTTTTCTGGGTATAAACGAACTTGTTTGCAGGCAATGTTTTCTCAATTGAGCAGGATCGTAAATAAAAGATTTGTGCAAAGATGAGTGTCTAACAGGATATGTTTATGAACGTCCATTTATGACACAAGATTGAAACATAATAGTTCGTTTAAAAAATAAAATCGTATTAGAACATTCTTTGACAGCTTACTGCCTTCCACGATCAAAGAACACAGAATGGGAGCAGAAGTGATGTACCTATTTACTATGCCTCCCGTGGGGAGGCATAGTAAATAGGTATATCATTTTTGTCAGCATCATTATTATATTCGATTTAATATTCGTTTTACATGCAGAGCTGTATGGAACAACTTTTCGAAATTGACTTCCAAATTTTGTTCAACTCGCTGCCTTCCTTGATCCATGAAGGCTGTAGAGTAATGCATGTTGTATGAATCAATGAATCAACGATGAAAACCAACAAAACACCAAGTGTTAGAGAAACTGCAAATATCAGTACATAACCAAAAAGGACAACTTGTTGCCAACCCAACTTGCTGCATTTCTTTCACATAGATTTTTCTAAAAAAAAAATAAATAAATAAATAAAATAATAATACAATAAAAATACAAGTTTGACATTTTACAATATTCTCTACCAACAAAGTTTGAAAATATTTTTAAAAAAAAATAAAAAAAATAAAAATTCCAGGTGGGTGAATAAAAGTTATGCGGATAAGTTAAAGAATGTGGCCTATTTTTCTTAGCGACTGGATTTCTTCCATTTGTCATTCTCTACAGTAGGTTTATAGATGTCTATTTAAAAAAAAAAAAAAAGAAGACATTTCTGATTTAAGCTAATTACATGACAACCATTTTTGTGGTCCCTTTCAGTGTAACAGTTGTGGGTGGGGAGGAGAACTATATGAATATGGAATAAAAAATGGGAGAGGTCAGAGAGAAGGATCACTATCACATTTTATTCAGGAAAGTATCCGGAAATAAATGTTTTTACAATGGAAAAAAGGAGTCGAATTATGACTTGTCTTATGTTCCATGCGACGGATTCTATAAGGTGTTGGGTTTACATGTTAACGTGTGTAACGTTACACAATAACTACCCAAACTGTCAAAAATCGTTATTCTCTCTCACACATATAAGGAAGTTAATATAAATGTTGTAAATTAAAAATTACAATAATTTATTATTGCACAAGGAATACAAAATTCCATGGAGTTTCAAAGAACGAAACTCCGTGGAATAAAGAACGAAACTCCGTGGAATAAAGAACGAAACTCCGTGGAATAAAGAACGAAACTCCGTGGAATAAAGAACGAAACTCCGTGGAATAAAGAACGAAACTCCGTGGAATAAAGAACGAAACTCCGTGGAATAAAGAACGAAACTCCGTGGAATAAAGAACGAAACTCCGTGGAATAAAGAACGAAACTCCGTGGAATAAAGAACGAAACTCCGTGGAATAAAGAACGAAACTCCGTGGAATAAAGAACGAAACTCCGTGGAATAAAGAACGAAACTCCGTGGAATAAAGAACGAAACTCCGTGGAATAAAGAACGAAACTCCGTGGAATAAAGAACGAAACTCCGTGGAATAAAGAATGAAACTCCATGGAATAAAGAAAATTTTTAAGTGTTTGCATTCCCTGTCCAATAATAAATTATTGTAATTTCTAATTTACAAAGTTTATATTAACTTCCTTATATCTACGCTCTATTTCGAATATTGAGCTTTTTTTATCCGGTTAGGATTGTTATATAAATATTAATATTAATACTTGCTTTAAGTTTACAGAATTATTCAATTTTAACGTTCTTTTGAATGTATATAATTCCAGGTTAATATTTTCCAGAGGTAAAGCAACCAATAAAGTTCTGATGAGGATTAATGCATAATGTATGCCCCGCCCTCCTTCTTAGGTAAAAATATAGTAAGAAAACCACCAACTGCTACTAGTTTTAAAAACATTGCTCATTGGGGAAAAAATAATTTAAGTTCGCAGGCACTTGACAATGTTTACATCGCGATTTTGCTTACATTCAGCAAATCTAATTTATATAACTCACTATGTTTGTCCATCTGTGTCTCCATATTTTCAAACCATCTTTTCTAAAACTAAAAGTCGCAGAGCAGTGTTAGGGGCCTCAAATGAATGCATTTTTTATGGACCGTTCTTTTATGGGTCTTTAGCCGGTTCAAAATTTTTAAGAGGTCAAAAACGGATCAAAACTGAAAAAAAAAAAAAAATCGTTATACATTTTGTATATTCATCTTAGTTTAATTTTAATCAGTTTATATGCATGTCATGTTGGTACAATGGGGACGTCACCAGCTTTGAATGCTAGTTTTCATTTCGATTCTAGTTGATGGTACCCAAATACTTTTTTTTTTTTTTTTTTTTAATCACAACTCTATAATAATAATATATACGAAATTTGGACAAATTAAAATATCATATTTAAACGTATTTTACGACTGGGCAAAGCTGGGCGCCCTCCCATCGCTAGTGTCAGATAATAGTGTAGACGTTAGAAGCGCCGACTATCAACAGTTGAGCTTTGATCCCAGCTTGAGATACTTGCTGAAGTGCTGAAAACTCGATAAATGCAATTTGTTTAAATTGAAACCTTGAATAATAAAAGGAGGCTCAAATAAAATCTAGACTTCAACTAGAAAGAAAGCTTATTTAAATCGAAAGCGGAAAGAAATCATGCCGGCATTATCGCATAACGTAAACCATGATTTTGGGTTGTGGTCAAGTTTTAAGCTGCAACAAATTGTAGCGGCAGATTCTATCAGGCATGTATACACATTGTGATGATGAAATGTTTCTCTCTTTTTTTTTTCATTTTTCTTAAACTTTTTCTTCTAGGGGATGGGACATCCAACCAGATGTCTGACATTTACTCCTATTTTAGTGAGTCCAACCAAGAGATCTTTTCAGGATTCTAGCCGTCCCTTTCAGTGCAATCGTTTGTATTTCACTTGCACTTGGTTCACCGGGTATGCTTGCTATGTACTTTATAAAGTTCTTTTTCATAAGCCCATTTTGCTCCTATGATGACTGGTATAATTTAAACGTCTTTTAATCTCCAATATCGTTTTATATCATACATAAGTCCTTGATACTTTATCTTTTCCCTCTCAACTCTGTTAAGCCCTGTATCATTGGGTACACTGACCTCTATTACGGTGGCTTTTTTGTTTGCTCTGTCCCAAATCACTATATCTGGTTTAACAGCTGCGTTTTCAAGATATGTAGCAGTAGGGATTATGTAGTCATAGTGAATAGTGTAGTTGTCATTCCCAACTGTTCGTTCGGGTATATGTTCCCAGGATTTTTTACTACACTGAATGTTGAGTTTCTTACATATCTTCCAGTGAAGGTATTTGCAAACTCCGTTATGGCGATCTGTATAATAACCGTCTCCAAGTAGGACTTTGCAACCAGAAATCAGGTGGCCCACACTCTCAACCTCAGTGCTACAGAGACTGCATTTATTATTGTTGCTTAGACCACACATCTTTTTGAAGGCGTTTGTCATGAGGCCCTGGTCTTGTGCAGCCAATATCAACCTCTCTTGGTCGTAATGGAGGGATCCTCTTTTTAGCCAGTCCAGGGAACCATCCCTATCAATATATTCTTGGGATAGTTCAGTCGGTAGGTATTTTGCCTGTTTATGGTTGGTCCATTCTTCTGTTTTAACACTATGGAACTGGCTAGTGTATTTTTTCCGACTTTTCTGGGCTATGTCAGTGGCAGGCTTGTTTGGGTTCTCAGTATCATTTGTAAGGCAATCTTTTCCAAAATGAGTGGCAAGTTCTGTTATAGATGTTGTACAACTTGCTCGATTCTGATAATGGTCTTTAATTTTCATAAGCTTAGGGTTACAGGAACTTATTATGTACTGACCTATGCTGACGATTGTGGCTCTGTGTTGATGATTGACTTCCGAGAGTCCCATACCTCCTTCTCGCCTGGGTAGGTACAAACGAGGCATGCACTGATTTCGATAAATAACTCGGTACAAGGTTAACATTTTCCTTGTCTTTGTGTCAAGCCAATTTATGTCTTTCTGAGGCCAGTCAATAATGCCAAAACTATATGTTAGTACTGGCATGGCAAGTTGGTTAATTGCCGTAATTTTGTTCTTGTTTGTGATTTCAGTTTTGCAGATTTTTCTTACCCGGCATAAATATTCTTGGCTTAGTTTCTCTCTCATCGTTGAATGCTGGATGGACTCATTTTCATCAATACCGAGGTATTTGTATGTTTCCTTTTCAATTTTTAGTCTATAGACTCGAAATTTGAAATACCGGGTACTGATAAGTAAAAAAAAAAAAATACTCGAGCTGAGATCGAAACCCAAACTTAAAGATAGAGAGTAAAGTACGGTAACCATTAGACCAGCTTGACATGATCTTTAGAAAGTGTTTTCAAACCTTGTGAAACTGTTGACAAACAGATAATAATCCGGTTACTCCCAAGTACCGATTTCTCTATTTTGACCCATTATCAGCCCTTTTTTTCCGGATAAAAACTGATTAAACGTTTTCTACAAGTCTGATTGCTCTATATACAAAATTTTAAGTCTGTAGATCAAAAATTCGTTGAGTATATAGGTTGAGAAGTGTCCTCACACACACACATACACACACATTCTCTCTTTTTGTATATATATGCATAAAAATTACTTTCTGGGACAAACATTACTTTCTTGATGCATAAAACTCATTAGTTAAAAAAAAGAAAAGAAAACTGAGCGTTAATGTCTGACATGGTTATAAAAGATATCCATTAACTTCTAAACATTGTCTGTCCTTATCAGGTTTAGTTTATTTATAAATATTTCTTTTAACTTTTTCGTTTCATAATGAAGTCGGCAACAAATTCTCAGATTCTTAAGGAATTTTTTTTTTTAATGTTCTTTTCCCTCTCTCATAAAATTTTACATTTTCTCTTGACTGTAGCAATAAAAGTGCTACCAGTCGTGTTGAGGTTTGTATAAAAATAACACAATTAGAAGAGGAAATGAAAAAAAAAAATGGTTTAAGTGAATGAAAAAAAAAAAAATGGTTTAAGTGAACGAAAAAAATGGTTTAAGTGAACGAGAAAAATGGTTTAAGTGAACGAGAAAAAAACTGGTTTAAGTGAACGAGAAAAAACTGGTTTAAATGAATGTAAAAAAATTGGTTTAAATAAATGAAAAAAAAATGGTTTAAATGAATGAAAAAAAATGGTTTAAATGAATGAAAAAAAATGGTTTAAGTGAATGAAAGAAAATGGTTTAAGTGAATGAAAAAAAATGGTTCAAGTGAAAAAAATGGTTTAAGTGAACAAAAAAAAAAATGGTTTAAGTGAATGAAAAAAAAATGATTTACGTGAATGAAAAAAAAAATGGTTTAAGTGAATGAAAAAAAATGGTTTAAGTGAATGAAAAAAAAATGGTTTAAGTGAATGAAAAAAAATGGTTTAAGTGAATGAAAGAAAATGATTTAAGTGAATGAAAAAAAAATGGTTTAAGTGAAAAAAAATGGTTTAAGTGAAAAAAAATGGTTTAAGTGAATGAAAAAAAAAAATGGTTTAAGTGAAAGAAAATAGTTTAAGTGAACGGAAAAAAATGGTTTAAGTGAACGAAAAAAATGATTCAAGTGAATAAAAAAAATATATATTTTTTTACATAGGCATCACCACTTATCAAAGCCAAGAGGCCACTCGAGGATAAGGGTTAAAGAGTGCACAGTAGAAATGGGACAATATAGTAATCGTTAGTAATGGAGATTCGGTAAATTTGTTAACTTATATGGAACGGCTCATCAAAAAATTGTTTACATTAGACTTGAAGACAACCATATTGTAGTCAGCTAGAAAGCAGAAAAACGGAAGACAATTCCATAGGCATGCAGTTCTAAGAAAGAAGTTTTGTTCATGCAATCTACGGTTATGTTTAGGCACAGATAAAGAGTGGGGGGAAACTAGTGATAGTGTTTTCTGCTAGACGGGTGTTTCTTGTGAAAGTTTGGAGAGGGGGGGGGCCATAGAATGGAGCTCAACCGAGCACTTGCACTGAAAATAACGATAAAGCAAAGACAAACTCGCAACATCTCTTCTGTGAGAAAGAAGTTGCAGGGAAGAGAAAAGGACATCCCCCACAAGGCTACGAAGTCTATTTTGAACTCTATCAAGGCAGGATAAGTCCTTTCTAGAAGCTCCTGCCCAGATGTGGCAACAGTACTCCATCCGTGGACGTACCTGGCTCTTATATAGATAGAGAATTGCATCAGCAGTGAGATATCTACTGGATCGATAGAAGGATCCCACCATTTTTCCAGCAGCCTAAGCAACGGATTTAATGTATGTGTTCCATTTAAGATCAGGAGTAAAGTTCAAGCCCAGAAGCTTGTCAAAACATGAGGCCTCCCCAAGACGGGAGCCATTCATTTCAATTGATGCCAGATGAGGATCAAAGCGTTGATGATGTAAAGATAAAAGCTTGGTTTTAGATGCATTAAAAGTAATAAGCCACCTCTTTCCCCATTGTACCACTTGCTCAGGATCAGAGGAGAGAGAATCAGAGAGAACTTGGTCGTTTACAGTCTTAGATGTGCTACCATAGATAGCAGTGTCATCAGCATAGATGTCTACGAATGATCTAAGGATATGATTTGGAAGATCATTAATATAGATCAGGAAGAGAGTTGGGCCCAGGATGAACCCCGAGGGACTCCAGCATTAATACTAAAAGCTTCTGATTTCTGCCCATCAACCACTACTCTTATGAACCTATCAGAGAGAAATGATTTAATAATTGAGAAGACATTTCCAGCTATACCGTAGCTGAAGATCTTATGAAGTAAACCTTTATGCCATACTGTATCAAAGGCCTTTGATATGTCAAGAGCAATTGCCCTAGAAAGGTAGCCACCGTCAAGAGATTTGCTAATCCTATGAGATAACTGTAAGCACATCTGCTGTAGATCTAGCAGAACGGAAACCATATTGCGTGTCACTAAGAAGGTTATTTTTGCTGAGATGGTTGATTACTTCTCTATTCAACACAGATTCATGCAACTTACTCATGATATGCAGGAGACTTATTGGTCTGTATTGTGAGGGAGATGAGCGATCACCTGAATTCTTAAATACGGGGCATACTGATGAGATTTTCCAGGGTGACGGGAAGCAATTCTCCTTAAGACAACGTTTAAACAGTTTTGTAAGGATGGGCGCAAGTTCTGGTTGAAGTCTTGAGTAGTATTTTTATTTTTTTTTTATTACATTTTCACCCCAAACAAGGCACATTGCCTCTTTGGTGTAGGGGGCTACTATCAGGGGCAACAACTACTGAGGTACTATGTAGGGATTTGGTCAGCAAGATGTCGGTTCACGTTGCACTTGAACTTCTGCACGTCAGTAGAGTTGAGGAAGCAGGGACCTGGAATGGAATTCCAAAGTCTAGCAGTTCTGGGGAAGAAACTACTGGAGTAGAAAGATCTTTTACATCTAGGGATCTTTACAGTGTGGGGGTGGGATTTTGCAGTCTGTCTGGTCTGTTGAGGGTGTTCACGTCGTGTGGGCACAAGTGCTTGCAGTTCGTTAGAGCATTCACCATTAAAATACTTGTAGAACAGGCAGAGGGATGCAATGTTTCGTCGATGGGACAGAGGCTGAAGCTCAGATGCCAGTTCAGGGCCTATCAGATTTGCGACTCTCTTTTGAACCTTGTCTAGGAGCGAGAGACTAGTAGCCGATGCACCTGCCCAAATATGACAGCAATGGTGAATGGTTGCCTTATAGAGGTACAGGATACTTTCGGGTGTTAGTAGTTTTCTAGCACGGTAGAGTAACTGTCAATCCAGTACCCTCAACCGATCAGAAGAAGGTCAACCCAATCTAATTGCTCAGGCATATATGGTACTCAAGCACTCTCAAGTGCCCAGTTTTAGGGGTGGGGTGTGTCGGGAGTGGGGAAACGGCATTCATTGCCCTAGACAAGAAACAAGATCTACCACTGAGTGTTTCTGTCGAATCACTGTGATAGTATAACTGGAATACCATCAGGGCCGGTTGCTTTACTGGAATCAAGGTTTTTGATTAGCTTGGCAACATCACGTACAGATATTTGTATATCACATAGCATATTTTCTGATACAGGAGGAAATATTGGAGGTTGGCAGCCTTGGTCGCAAAGGTTAGAATTAGCTGCAAAGTTCTTGGCAAAGAGTTTGGCTTTGTCTGATGCTGTCGAGATTACCTCAGGTCCATTTATGAGAGTTGGGATAGAGCACACACTTCTGTTCAGGATTCTGTTTGTTATTTGCCAAAACTGGTGGGAACCAAGCCGCTGCTCAGCTACTTTGAACTTGACGGACTGAGCATACAACTCTCTTGTGTTCTTTATTACTTTTTTACAGTGGTTGTTGGCAGTTCTGAAAGCGGCTTTAGTCTCAGTACATCTATTACGCTGGAAGCAACGGAAAAAGTAATTTCTGTGCGCAATGGCAGCAGCACATTCCGGAGAGAACCACAGCTGGCTGTTAGGATTTTGCTGGAATTTTTTCAACGGTATGAAACGGTCTATACCTACAATTAACCATTCTGTCAGGTCTGATACTATAGAGGACACATCCTTTTTAAACATGGAATGCAGAGGTAGATCTGATATAAATGTGCGGAAGCTATCCCAGTCAGCCATAGAGTATCGGTATACAGTACGGTGTAGAGGTACATTTGGGGACTTATTACATTTCATCTTTATCTTAACTGATACAACTGAGTGGTCTGAAGATCCAAGTGGAGACAGAATAGAAGCTGCACACAGTTCAGGGCAAGTTCTGAGAAAGAGGTCTAGAAGACTTGCATATTGGCCGTCAGTACCGGGAACACGGGTGGGTTCGTGAACAATCTGAGTGAGGTTATAAGCAATTGAGAAATTATGACAGAACCTCCCCTCATCATCGGTCTTGTTTGAGTGAGTTAACCATTCCACATTGTGAACATTGAAGTCTCCACAGACATGAATATTAGCTGAAGGAATTTACGAATTCACTGTAAGCATAAAAATTAAATGTAACCTCAGCATATATAATACTAGCCTGCCTCATTTTCCGAAAAATGCATTTTACATATGAATTAATCTAAAATTGAATAAGTAACAAAAATTTCACGGAATATTAGAATGTTAGTTGATTTTTGGCAGATTTATGAAACGCATGTATGTCTGCACATTAAAAGTGGCCACAACATAAGAACATTGTTTTAAGGCGTTATTAATGCGAACACTATTTTAGTCTCGCATTTCGTTATTTTTGTACACTGCAAATTTAAAAAAAAAAAAAAAAAAAATAGGAGTTTATTTTAGCTTTTGCCACCTCGACATTACATTAATTTTCCTTATCTGTTACTAGAATAAATGTTAGTATTTGTTTAGACTGAGGAAAGGTTCACCAATTCATTATTTTTTAAATCCTGCTACTAAAGTCGGTCTGAAGGGGCGAGAGCGTGCAACCATATCTATTTCTCATGTACTTGCCTCCTCACGAGGGCAGAGTTGGCCACAAGATTGGTTTCAATGCGGAGAAATCCAGCTCCCCGGAGAAGGGCACTCTGGATGTGAACAAAAGTGGAAATTACCTCAGTCATGAAGGATTTCTCCTACACTGATCGAGGACAGAAAAAGTCGAGTGTAGCATCAGAACAGATACTACACTGTGATCCTGTCTCAAAAGCCAAGGATTCAGCTATCGGAAGTATTTCATCAGTCAAAAAGAGGAAAAAGGATTTCGTCAAATGTATTTTTAGATTGAAATGCGAAGCAGAGAAAAAAACAGGAGGCAAAACCCCCTTCCTAGTAGGGTCCAGCCTCATTTTCTCTGCAGCCCTCACACAGCTATGACATGTCTCCAGACGTGGGAACTAAGAAAAAATAAATAAATTGGCCCATGTCACACTTTGTTACCCGTTTCCCTAAATCAGAAAAATATCCCAATTAAAACTGGAAAAGTTATCTTGAAAACTGAAACGAGTAACTGCAAAGAAAGAAACATACACTGAACGACATAGGATACGAAAACACAAAATAAAAAAACAAAAAAAAAACTGAGTTTATGTTTGAAATTTTTTGTCTTTCTATAAAAGATTCCCTCCTTTTCAGACTGAATACGTTATGAAAAAGATATGACAGAGTACAAAATAGACTTTGTGGCTTGGTGGGGGATGCCCTTTTCACAGGAGAGACGTAGCAAGCCTATCTTTGTTCTATCGTTATTTCCATGGCAAGTGCTCGTCTGAGCTCCATTCTCTGGTTCTCTCTCGCCAATCTTTTTCATAAAACACCCGACTAGCTGAAACCACCGTCAATAATTTTCCCCACTCCTTATCTGTGCCTAAATCAAAATTTAGATTCCATGAACAAAGCTTCTTTCTTAGAACTGCACGCCTGTGTAACTCTGTTCCGCTTGCCTGTTTCCCTCCCGACTTCAACCTGGATGTCTTCAAGTCCAACACAAACAAATTCCTGATGAACCGCCCCCTTAAGTAATGACACTTTATCAATTCTCCAATACTATTACTACACTATCCCATTGATTACTGTACACATAATAACCCTTATCCCCGAGTGGTCCTTGGGCCTTGATAAGTGGTGACCTCCATGTAAAAAAAAAAAAAAAAAAAAAACAGGGAAAAGAAAAAACTAAGTTGATGTTGAAACTATTTTTCATTTCTCCATCTAAGACTGAAAATCAATTCTTTTGTATCATCGCACAATTTCTAGTTACACTATCATCTGTTTCTTTCATTTCAGGATTTTTGCTCAGTTCGTAATAACTAGAAATACCCCAAACCCCGGAATTCAAATATTTTGTTTTCTTTGATCTTTTTTCCATCTGTTAATAAATTTATTTTATATTGTTTGAATGGTGTCGTCTTTGTTATTTCTTGCGTTTGTTGTGTTCAACCCTTTGTTTGTTTTTGCATCCCATTTGTCTCATAAGAATTAATCCATGTTCCTGGTTTCAAACTTTTTGTACAGAAAGGAAATCTGTTTCCTAATAGGACCTGAACAGGAGTCATACTCCTTGTCCGCATAAAATAAATATTTTATAAAAGAAAACCCTTTTAAAAGAATCCCTTTTTTCTTTTGTTTTCATATCCCCTTCCCTTTTGCTTTACTCTTGTTACATATGCGCCCTCCGTATCCCCAAACGGGGGAGGCATATGTGACAATATATATGTGTGTGAGTTCCATTATAGAAGCATTAATTTAATTTGAATAAAATGAATTATGCATCAAGTGCACTTGAAACTCCATTCTCAGTATTTTGTTTGTTTCTTTTTTTTCTTCTTCTTTCTTGAAAAAAAAAAAAAACAAAAAACAAAACAAGTACAACATACTGAGGATGGAGTTTGACTCCGAAAATATATTTAAATTATAAATTTCAAACAAGTAAAATATTTGTTTATCTTCATAAAATTGTGCTGTAATTTGGCTTTCAAACGCATTTGATGCATATTTTGTATATATAAATATATATTAAATTACATTGTGTTATACATATAGAGGTCAGTAGTTTAGAAAATGAGTTTCCTCTATAAAATAAAATTTGAAAAACTGAAATAGTACGTTCTCCACTAACATGTGTAATAGAAACACTTAAAAGAGTCAAGTAAAAAACGAAAATATCGGCACACAAATTTTCCGTAAGAAAAAAAAAAAAAAATGAAGAGCCTCATCGCCTCTACCCCCTTTCATGCACAAAGGCAATAAAAAATGTTAAAGCATTATTGGAAAATGCTGAAATTATTGGTTGCTCTTTCATTTCATTCAAGGAGAAATCATTCTAAACTGGGGTAATTGTACAGAAAAAAAAAATTTGATATGCATCAGGAACATCAGGTTCTGGTGATACCTGGTAAATTGGGGAAAACAGCAATTTTAACAAAATCATGCAATTATGGAATAAATATTGATTGAAAAATGGATTTTAGAACTGTTCTTGCAGGGATATAGTTTGGAATAGTAGTTATTACCCCCCTCCCCATTAAGTTTTAAAGTAAATAAAAGTGCAAGAGATGCAAACGACTGCACTTTAAAAGGACGTTAAGAATTTTAAAAAAAGTTTCTTGGTAAAAATGTATGAAACAGCAGGTGAATGCCTGGCATCCAGTAGGATATCCCATCGCCTGCTTAGGATGCTCCTATTAATATAGCCCCCAATTCACAGTAGCACTTTTGTCTCAGTGGCAATGTGCCCGTTTTACGTAAAAAGAAAAGAAAAGATTCTCACTCAAAATAATGAATTAATCAAAATATTTAAATCAATCGTTAAACAATTTCGATAGAAAACGTGAGAGTTACTTCCCTTGCATTAATTTTTCACAAACAAATTTGGGGAGGAGGGCGAGGCTGAAAGATTTTATTTGATTTTCTTTAAATTACAATTGTGTTTTTGTTTTGTAAATCTTTTAAAATAATTTCTTCGCTAATTCCTATTTCAGTCACATAAATTATTCAACATTTGGTAATACTCATAAACCTTTTTGGTTTTTACCTAATTTTTTTAATAAAAATATTACTTTTTTAAATAACATTGCAATGCACGTAAAATGTAGAAATAAAAACTCGCCCGAAAAAAATATAGTCGTCATCTTCATAAACCAGTTCAAGGATGAAGTTGCTCAAATTTATTCTAGTTAAAAAGGCAGGGAACAATTTTTGTTTTAAGTAAAGAAAAATATTTTACTATTTTTTTTTTTTTTTAAATGGTTCTATGCTTAACTTTAAAATCATGGTTTTAAATTACCATCCTTGGACTTGATATAAAACTTTTCTCGCCTGGTTTTAATTTTGGCATTTCACATGTACAATGAAACTTTCTCTAACTTTCATTTTATTTTTATTTCCTCCCAAAAATGTGCCCGGGAGTAATACTCATTTGAATCCAGTTTGAGCCACAAAATCGTTTTCACTTATGCTGCCCTTCCCGTAAGTACCCAATAATTTTCTAGTCAAAATTCTTTATAGAAAGATATCAGGGAAACGAATGCCAACTTTAGATTCATGATGATGACTTGAAATAATTTTGTGACAGAAAAGTTTAAACACATGGTCCTTGTACAGTATAATGAGATATGAAAATGTCAGGTAAAAATACTTACATCATGTTGAAATTAGTAAAAAAAATTCTAAAATTTATAAATAATGACGGAGTAGGAGATCTGCTAGACTTTTTTTCTTTTTTTACAAACAACAATCCGACATTTTCTATTTTGAAATAGCAAATTTTTGGAACTGCTACTAACGGGTAAGTATGTAATAGCGTTTTTACCTCAAATGCATTCTTCAAAACCCCATTATACTGCACAAGCACCCAACCAGAGATTCCAGTGACATTTTCGAATTCCCAGGAATTGACCATGAAAAATCCCCCCAAAATAGAAAGTTTCCTAAGATTAATAAATAAAAAATATGAGGTGCCTTCAATAAATTTCCAGACCTTTTTGGACAGGCATTTAAAATTGTCATAGATTCTTGAAAATTCAGTATGTTATTGCGATACATCTTATGAGATGACTGACCAATGTTTATGATTTCAGGTTCAAATGAGCAACTACAGATGTAATTGGAATGCACCCTACTAAAGCTTGATTGTCACAACAATAAATTTCAAAAATGGAATCTGGACGTGAGGACACTTAAAAATGATATGCAATAAAATTCTGTTGTAAACTTGAAAAAAAAAAAAAAAATGCCACAGAAATGTATGAAATGCTTCTGATGGCTTTTGAACTATCGCATGAATTAAACATCAGTTTTTGAGTAGCATAAGAGATTCAAGGAAGGCAGGAAGTTTGTGAGGGATGATGAGAGGTATGGGAGGAGTAAAGAAGTCAACACCAAAGTTGATTGGCCAAATAAAGAATTTCATAGATAATAACCTTCATGTGTCTATAGAGACAATAAGGGCACAGTTTGATGTCAGTGTGGGAACTGTACACACAATTATTCGTGAGGAACTGAAGATGCAGACGATTTGTATAAAGTTTATCCCAAGGGTGCTCAGAGAAGATCAGAAATAAAGATCTTGTCATGACAGCAGAGAAATGGTCGAGCTGATCAATTCAGATCCCATAGTTTTTGATGCTCTGGTGACCTGCAATGAAAGCTGAATCTACTGCTATGACAAAGAGACAGTTCCCAGTGGAAGCATGCTGGCTCTCCCAAACCCAAGAAGGCCAGACAGAGCAAATCTATTCAGAAACTTATTTCCATTTTTGACAGCACGCGCATGATCTACATAAACTGGGTTCCCACTGGACAGAAAGTCAACAAAGAATATTATGTTGGCGTTTTAAGGGAGCTCAGGAAGAGATTCCACTGGAAGAGGCCAGCACTCTTCAAATCGGGTCACCACGAAGACAGTCCACAACTCCATCTTTATCACAAACTTTTTGACCAAGGTGATTTTTGGTTATTCCCTAAACTCAAGGAAAACCTTAGAAGCTGTCATTATGAGACAATTGAGGAGATGTAAGAGGCTGTGACAAAGGGCATTGACATGCTTACACAAGAGGACTTCCACGGGGCCTTCCAGAAGATTTTGGAGCGTTACAACAAGTGCATTGCAGCTGGAGGAGATTACTTTGAAGAGGATTAGAGTTTCATGTGTGTACTATCAATAAAAGTGCCCATACGAAAAATGTCTGGGAACTTATTGAACGCACATCATAACCAAAACACTAAATTTAATTACGCTTCTTATTAAAAAAAATTAATATATATTTTTCTTTTAAACTTTTTATTAAAAATAAAAAAAAAAATTTCATTTGTTTGTTTTATTTAAAAAAAAAAAAAAAAAAAAAATGAAGGTTCAAAATACATTTTTCAGGTAGTGATGAGTAGGGCTGTGACAACAGCATATTTTTTTCATTGTTTTGACTTTCGAGTATATATCAGTTATTATTTTTATATTCGAGTATATATCAGTTATTATTTTTCGATTTATTATATTCGAGTATATATCAGTTATTATTTTTATATTCGAGTATATATCAGTTATTATTTTTCGATTTGTTATATTCGAGTATATATCAGTTATTATTTTTATATACAGTGATGTGGTTCTCGGTTTATTAACTGTTGGATATATACTCGAGAGTTAAAACAATGAAAAGAATATGCTATTGTCATAGCCTAGTGATGAGCATTGAAAGGTTACCAGTGAAAGAAGCGTCATTTTTTTTTTAATGGTCCTTTCTGAAACTCTTTAAAAAAAAAAAAATGACCATTATGAAACTGGTTTTAGCTAAATAAAGACATAAAATGGTAAGAGTCATGTTCAATGACTGTGTGTATGTGTGTATGTATATATATATATATATATATATATATATATATACACACAACTAAAATAAAACATTAAATTGACACGAAAATTCAACACAAATGCAGAAAAAGGAAAATTGATCACACATCACAGCAGCACAATCATGTCTCAAGCACAACTGATCCATACTGGACACCATTGAAACAACGAGTTTCCACTAACAGAAACAACGAGAAGCATACGTGTTGTTACTTGTCTTGTTTTGAGAACTACATACAACAGTGGGAATGACGGAAGCGTCAAATGCAACCAGTTCATTTTTCTTTTTTTTTTTTTTTTACAAGGGAGTCACCACTTATCAAGGCTTGAAGGCTACTCGAGGATAAGGGTTAATGAATGCAAGATGGTAGTTTAATAATCGTTAATGGTGTAGATTGGGTAGAATTTGGATTATTTAAAGGGAATGCTAAACAAGAATTTGTTTACATTAGACTTGAAGGCTAACATATTGTAATCGTTCAGAAAGCAGGCCAATGGAACAGTGTTCCACATGTAGGCAGTTCTAGGAAAGAAACTTTGTTTATGGAATTTTCATTTAGATTTAGGCACAGATAGAGAGTGGGGGGAAATTGTTGATAGTGGTTGTAGTTAGGCGAGTTTTTTGTCAAAGTTTGGCAAGGAGGACCATAGATTGGAGTTCAGACATGCATTTGCCATGAAAATAACGCTAGAGTAAGGACAGGCTCACATATATATAATTTTTTTTTTACATTTTCTTAAATGTTCTTCAGAAACGTAGAGTTACGTCCCTTAGAAGAACAGGTCTTTCTTCATGATTGCCTTGAAACCAACACGTTTAAAAAAAAAAAAAAGTTTTCGAAAACTTGGTACTTTCGCATCGACATCTGACAGTTTATGGTAAGCAGTAAAAGTTGCCAGAAAAAGTTGGCACGAACATTGCCAGATGATAAGTTCAAAATGTTTAACACAAGATGAAATTTATCTAAAAGTTTGATTATATGAAATAAATATTTAATCTTTTTTTTCTCAAAAAAAGTATATTAATTTCTTTTTTTTTCAAAAAATGTATATTAAAAAATTTTCAAAAAAAGTATATTAAAAAATTTTTTTTTAAAAAGTTTCAAAAGATTTTTGTTTTAAATATGAAAACAGAGTAACAACTATGAAAGAAAAGATTTTTATGAAAGAAAATCAAAAGTTTTGTTTGTTTGCAAGAAAAGGTTTAATAAAATAGTTTGGGTTTTTTTTGTAAAGACGAAAACTTTTTTTTTTTTTCCATGGAAACAATTATCAATAACAATTTCTTTTTCAAGCAAATATCAAATATAAGATTTCTTTTCCCTATTAACAAAAATATTGTCTGCTGACAGCTGTTTTTCCAACATCTTAGCGCAAACTACTAGAAAATACCGACATGACCTTGGGTCAGTACTGGAGAAATTTTTGAACAAGAATTTAAAAAAAAAAAATGAATATTTTCCAGAACATTTTTCTCAAAAATTCCCCAAAGATACACAAGAGTTTAAGCTTGGGCGAAATTGAGCTTTAGAAGTCCTTAAAAGTTAAACAATTATAAATAAAATAGCCGACTCATAGCACAAAAAATATGGAGTAGAAAGTGAAACTTCGGTTTACTCTCAGTAGACTGGTAACAATTGCTCTCACAATCTATTTTGTTCTTTAGTCTTCAAATTCCATGAATGTTGCTTCTGAGAAAGAGAGAAGAACTGATGTTTTCTGGGTTGGAATCTATCTATATAACATTTATCGTTGGTTAGTTTTTGACTTTGAAGTGTTTTTTTTTTTTTTTGATTTATTACATCAAGTGACTTCATGCCGTGTCTAGCATCTAGATATCTGATTTTGAAATTTATTTAACACAAGACTGAAATTTAATTTTAACTTAAAAATCATAAAAACCACATGCCCTTCCTTTACTTTACCATTAACCCTAGGTCCGAGTGCAATACGAAAAAAAAAGTGTTAAAAGGTTCGTGCAAGAACCATTAAAAATCGATTTATATTCTAAAGGAAAATTAAAACCCCATTATTTTTTTATTTTTTAAATATATACAAAGGAAAAGAAATGAAAAAAATTTTCCAGTCTTTATTTATTAATTTTTATTTATTTATTATTTTTTTTTATTATTAATTTTTTTCTTTATTAATTTTTTTCTTTGTTAATTTTTTTTATTTATAAATTTTCTTTCATTTATTAATTTTCTTTCATTCATTAATTTTTTATTTATTATTTTTTTTATTTATTAATTTTTTTAAATAATTCTTTTATTTATTTTTTTATCATTTTTATTTATTTATTTTTTTATTAATTTTTTATTTATTTTTTTTTATTTTTTATTTTATTTTATTTTATTTTTTTTTTTTTTTTAATTAATTTTTAAAATTATTTATTTATTATTTTTTATTATTATTTTATTTATTTTTTATTATTATTTTATTTATTATTTATTATTATTTTATTCATTATTTATTATTATTATTATTTTATTATTATTATTATTATTTTATTATTATTATTATTTTATTTATTATTTTTTATTATTATTATTTATTAATTTTTTTATTTATTATTTGTTATTAATTTTTTTATTTATTTTTTATTATTATTATTTTATTTATTGTTTATTATTATTATTTTTTTTATTTATTAATTTTTTTATTAATTTTTTTTATTCATAAATTTTTTTATTAATTTTTTTATTCATAAATTTTTTTATTAATTTTTTTATTCATAAATTTTTTTATTAATTTTTTTATTCATAAATTTTTTTATTTATTAATTTTTTTTTATTTTTTAATTTATTTATTGCTGTTGGGATACAGTTACACTGAAAAATGTCCTTTGAAATTTGATATGTCAAGGACGTATGTGAGAATTAATGTTTTCCTTTGGTTTGAGAGTAGCAAAATAAATCAGAATTTTGTATTTTTAACATTAAATTTTAATTAAAGCTATATAATCCTTCACTTTTATTATTAAATTTAATTAAAGCCAAAATTTTTTTTAATGAGCTTATTAAAGGCTTCAAAATTACTTTTAAATTTCGAAATTTCAGAAATAAAGTCACCGTTTAATTATTGTCAACGGATTATGTTTGCCGTGTTGTGTTGGTTATGGTGAAACACCTAAATTAAAGTCATTTTGAAATCTGCTAAATAAAAAGTTTAAAATTATTGGTTGAAATTTATTACAGAAATATAATTCTTACAAAAAATTAAATACTTTTGCGCCACTTTATTATTTTTACTTTTGTATCAGTACCTCGCTGGGAGCCTTTGTTTGTACAAAAATCTAATTGCTTTTGCAGGGTTTGTTTAGGGGGTGTGGCTTGTGCTTTTACTCCCAAAGTTGATCAAAAACTGTATAGAATTGGTGTACATATTATTCCTGCACCAGCATTCATACAAGCTGACTGAGAACACATCAAGTGATTTTACAAGAAATTTTTTTTCATTTTTTTTTTACTATAGATTCACCTCTTCACATTAAAATCCACTCAAGGATAAGAATTAATGAGCTGAATAAATTCATAATTGGAAGCGGGAATTCTTCCCCCTTTGTCAGAAACATTGCTCATGAAATGTGAGGAGTAAAGGACAAAACATGGTGTGGCGATATTGAAAGAATGGATGAGAAATCCTTGAGTCAGTGGATGTAGAACAGTTGAGATAGCAGGTCCAGTTCACAGGGAAAGATCAAGGAAAACACGGTTAGAAGTGATAAGGAATTTGAGAGAAAGATGGATAAATAAAGGCTTGGCCAGAGAAAGGTTTGTTTGGAAGTCAATTTCTTAAAGCTGACCAACACATGCTAGCATGTAAAACGGACGTTAAACTGATGATGATGATGATGATGAGAACAGAAGTTGTGAAACTGCTCCCCCTATTTTGTTCCTTAGTCCGCACATTCTACATGTCATGCTTCTGGCAAAGGGTGAAGAACTGCTGTTTTCTGGGTCAGCTGTCATTTTGAGTGGTTGGAAATTTTCAATAATTATTAATTCAGACATCTGATGAACTCTTATTCTCTTTTTAAAATAAGTAGTAACTCCTGATCTTAACATTAAATTCTTTGTGAAATCAGTTGATGCGGTTTCCAGACAGTTTGAGAAGCTAGTGGTGACTGTTGGCACCCATACTGAATTCGAAATAAAAGCCCACGTTCCTATTTACTTGCCTCCCCACGAGGACAAAGTGTTAGACACAAGGTCGGTTTTTAATGTGGGGAAAATCCAGCTTCTGAAAAAAATAGACATTCTAGATTGAAACAAAAAATAGAAATTGCTTCACTGACTAAAGGACAGAACCGACCAAGTGTAGCATCAAAACAGATACTACACGTTGTTCCTAGCCAAAACCCTTTGTTATGCATGTTTTTTGTATTCGTTTCCAGAATTTTAACTTTCTTTAAAGCTTTAAAAAAAAATTTTTTTTTTTTTTTTTTTTTTTAAGTTTTCACTGTTTTTATTTCTGTCTCTCTAAGAAGTAGAAAAAGTGATAAAAACTTACCTTCTCTTTAATAAACTCGTCTGTGTTAGTTTTATTATTTCTCATTTGACAAAGTTAAATAATCTGAAAAATAAAGTTAAAAATTTGCTTTAAAATTTATTTAAAACTAGTGGGGGGGGGGGGGCGCCCGGCATTGGCCGGTCGTAAAATATGCTTAAATATATTTTAATTTATCCAGATTTCGTATATAATATAATATCGAATATTTCACATGATATTGTACCCAATATATAGTCATGATTTCAAAAGTAAAAAAAAAAAAAAAAATGTGACTTAAGTGCCATCAAACAGAATCGAAACCGAAAGCAAAATTTTAAAGCAAAAAATAGAGACTGACAGCCTTAGCGAATTTTATAAATGATTATGCCGTATTGCCACTTTCATTGTATTTATTATTAATGTTTTTACTCTAATTTACACGAGTAAAATATTTCTATATGTTTATTAAAATGTTTTAGCCTTTTAAAAAAATAGTTAACCTCTCTTTCCCTACAAAATATATCGGTTTGGAATTGTAAATGCTTCGACCACTTCTGGAGTAGAAAAATATGTGGATGTTTGTACAATTTAAAAAAAATCTTGTTTAAAAAATTTTCAAAACAAAATCGGGTTGAATGTAAAAAAAGAATTTTTTAAACAAAATAAATTAGAATGTGGCTATTATCGGTGACAATAGTTGCAGGAACACTATGTAGGGAGTTGAGCAGCGAGATGATTGTTCACATTACACTTGAACTTCTGTATGTTAGTATAGTTAGGAAAACAGGAACCGGGAAAGGAGTTCCAAAGTCTAACAGTTCTGGGGAAGAAACTACTGGAGTAGAAGGGTTTCTTACATCTAGGGATCTGTGTAGGTATGGGGTTTGCTGCTTGTTGGATTTGTCGGCGGGTATTTACGTCAAGGGGGTACAAGGGCTTGTGGTTCGTCGGAGCATTCACCATTAAAATACTTGTAGAACAGGCAGAGGAATGCAACATTTCATTGATGGGACAGAGGTTGAAGCTTTGATGACAGTTCAGGACCTATCAGGTAAGCGACTCTCTTTTGAACTCTGTTCAGGAGCAACAGACTAGTAGCAGATGCACCAGCCGAAATATGACAACAGTACTCCATACATGGGTGAATGGTGGCCTTGTAGAGGTACAGGATACTTTCAGATGTAAGTAACTTTCTAGAACGTTAGGCCGAGGAGTTTGAAAGAACTACTTTCTGGTAATGTATCTTTAGCCATTGCTATTGGTGGTTGAGAAGGTTTCTTGTAATTATTGAAGGAAACAAGTTTAGTCTTGGCAGCATTGACGTGGCCATTTTTATCCCCATTCCATTACAGATTGGAGGTCTTCCTCTAGTGTTTTTGCGATTTCTTTAGATATGTGTTCATTTGTTTTTTTCCCCTCGCGCCTGTTGTAGAGCGTGGTGTCATAAGCAAATAAATCCATCTCAGAAACAATTTTAACAGGGAGGTCATTTATAAATATTAGGAATAATAATGGTCCAATGATCGACCCGAGGTACACCCACATTTATATCATATTGTTTAGATGTACAACCATCGAGGACAACTGGGATTCTTTTCTTATTTGATTTGAAGACAGTACAGCATGCAGAAATTTAAATGTAATGTGAACAAACTTGTTGCTGTTCAACTCCTCACCCAGGTTGACAACCTATAAATCTGGCCTCTAGCATAGTAGCCCCTTATGCTCCAGTGGTACCATGCTTTGCTTTGGGTGAATAAAAGTAAAAAATAAAGCTTCCTAGTTTATAGATCAAAAATTAAAACATTGAAGAGCTATGAAAACAGGAGTGGAACCATTAAAACGAGTGGCCTTTTGTGCTCGCGAATTTATTTTCTACATAACCGCCATTCCCAATACCTCCAGTCGTAAAAGTCCAGAGCGCACTTTATCATTCTCATTTTTTCCCCACTCTGAAATCGACGAATCCATCTCCTAACTGTGCTGTCATCAACTGCATCAGCTTCATGAGTAAATGTTAATTGGGACATTTTTTTTCTGCATGACGCATCTCTGCTTTTGACACACGTCTGTGACAAAGGGGTTGCTTTCTTAGAGTCTCACATCGTCAATATTTGCAAGTAAAAAAAAAAAAAAAAAATAGGAGGTATTACTTTTGGAACATTCCTCATAAAAACTTCCAATTTATGATACATGACCAACTACTAACAAACTGTTGTGGCAGTCATAAATAAGGACTTACTTTCTCTCATGGAGAAAAAGTATCTGCTAGGTGATTTGGCTACATACTGACCAACAATCAGCTTTAACAGTGCATTAATTTCATCTGCCTTTTTGTAGAACACCAACCTCATAGGAAATCACGGTTAGTCTGCTTAAAGAACCCTGGAATCAACGAGGGAAGACATTTCCTCTCTTTCTCTCCTGTCCCTGTCCACTGGACATGCCAGTGTTGACCATTTTCCCCTGCAGATAACTGCTGACTGAATTGTGACCGCTTAAAAAAATTTTCTTTTGTACACTCCAACATCATCCAACTTTCAGTTAAATTCTTTTCGTTATTATATTTTTATCTTCTACTTAGGAGTTACTACTTATCAAGGCCCGAAAGCCACTCGAGGATAAGGGTTAATGAATGTAAGGTGGTAGTGTAGTAATCGCTGATGGTGTAAATTGGGTAGAATCTGATTATTTATGAGGACGGCTCAACAAAAACTTGTGATTTGAAGGCTACCATGCTGTATTCAACCAAGAAGCAAGCCAGCGGAACAATGTTCCACAGGTGGGCAGTTCTAGAAAAAAAGTGTTGTTTGTGGAATCTGTTTAGATTTAGGCACAGATAAAGAGTGAAGGAAATCGTATATAGTGGTTGTAGCTAATTGAGTGTTTTTTTGTGAAAGTTTAGCAAGAGAGGACTATAGATTGACTAGATAGACTATAAAACAATTACGTCTTCTTTTCAGAATGTTGAATACAAAATAGAAAGAAAGCAAATTCCCACAATTTTATTATTTCAATTCAGACTAAGTCAAAAAGCTGGTGAAACAACTTGTGACATCAACACGCCTGTGGAACTCTGTTCTGTCTGCCTGCTTCCCACCTGACTACAACCTGGATGTCTTCAAGTCCAACGTAAACAAATTCCTGATGAACCACCCCCTTAAGTAGACACTTTATTAAATCTCCACACTAATGAAAGAGAGAGAGAGAGGCGATGAGAGAGAAAGAAAGAGAGAGAGGCGATGAGAGAGAAAGAAAGAGAGAGAGGCGATGAGAGAGAAAGAAAGAGAGAGAGGCGATGAGAGAGAAAGAGAGAGAGAGAGGCGATGAGAGAGAATTGAATAATTATTATCAAGGAAAAAGTATATATATTTACTTGAAAATTGATGACTTCACAAAATGCAATACATTTTTTGTCAGAAATCTTTTCAAAAGCTACCACTCCTCCTTTATGACGTTATCTATGAGCGTTTCTTAATTAGGAGCGACATTTGACTGAGGATATTCACTTGTAGGAATACGGCAAAAGAAATTGCTTGGATGTTCCAGCACATCTGCCTAGCTACCATACGATGAGGCAATGCCATGTTTATTACGATGTCATCTCACAACGTCTTCAAAAAAAAAAAAAAAAAATGAAGAAAAAAAAATTTACCCTCGTTTAAGAACATTTTGATAGATCAACAGTAACCGTGGGTTTCTGCTGATCTACCGCTAGATGTATTACTACTTATCTTGTTTCTGGATGACGTCGCAAAAGACATCGGGGGGGGGGATAGATCCTTTGTGATGTCATAAATGTTGAAGCATAGATATATTATGGAGATCCTCCCTTTAAAACAAAATATAAGATGATTCATGACCCTTGGATGACATTTACCCAAACAGAGTTGCAAGACAATATATGACATCAAAGGGATGGTTTATTAACCTTCAGCTCACAGGTCATACTAGCAGGGAGATCCGACGTTGCCCGGGATTTAATGATGACGAACGAATATTTCACACTCCCATATTTTTATTGTCATCAGAATCAGTGAAATCGCCTATTTTTCAATCAAATCGATTGATTGCCTGCTCTAATCAGAAATCCATCACAATGTACCGGAAGAAAGCTTTACATGGCTCCCCACAAGTTCTCAATACATTGTAGTCGACATTGCACTGTAGAGAACCAACTGTTGATTTTAGAAAATTATTTTTTATATATAATGGCTTGAATTAAAGTTTAAAATGCAAAAGTCAAGTATCATAATTCAATTGTGCTCTAAACAGAAACATTCATTTCCAACATGTCCCTGTCATATCTGTAAGAGTGGAGTCGAGCAGAATATTGTCTCCTTCCAGCGCGTCTGAAAATACAAATGGCTGCGCCCATGTGTTTGTTATTCATAGAAATATGGGAGGTTACTCTGATTGCCTTCCTGTCCAGAGAAAACCACTCTGGTTGCCACCTATTGTCAGGGACAGATAACTCTTATACCTATACATGCCTCTCCCCTTCTTGATCACAAGATGAATTGTTATGGTCATCTTCACGCATAGTAAAAAATTTGTAACTTTCTGCGCATTTGTGGTAAATTTCTTGGTGCTCTAGTTATTGACATAAACGTTTCCTTAACGGAGTATGCAAATTCTTGTACATCGATGTGAAAGCGGCTTTAACTGCAACGTCAATCGTTTGGTCTTGGTTCTTTGATAGGGTACCTGCTGGGTATCGTGATGCACAATCAGGGGCTAAATTGAGTTTTCCAGGGCAATGTTTTATCTGGAATTTGTACATCAGTGTCTTTTCCTTGAAATTTGATAAGCGGGGGTTTTTGTTATTCTCCAAGGCTTGGTTTGAAAATATCTTCATAAGTAGTAAGTGATCCACTATTATCAGAAAGTCTGAGCATCAAAGTATGAACATCCGGCACGATTCTAGCCTATAGATCAGGGATAAAGCTGCTTCTTCCACCAATGCATATCGGGATTTCGTGTCATTTGTAAAATGGGATCCAACCAAAATTAACTTCCAATGATCGTCCCCACAACTCCTGTTCAATTCACCTTCATATCTGCTGCATTTTTGAAATAGAAAATACGATATCCATGTCTAACTATAGTCTGTCGCAAGTCATGTTACCCTGTTCATTTTGAACGTTTCGATACCTTTCTCCATCGTTTTCACTATCACTCTCTTTGATTCCTGGAATATGTGCTCCAGTGTTTCACCCCAATAGAACTTTCTGTTCTTTATCTTTAATAACTCTCACAATGGAGCCATGACTTCTGCTTGTGAGAAGGCATACAATACTGGTTCCTTGTTTGATATTTATCATGTAAGATGGGAAGGTGGTCTTTAATAACCCGACCGTATAGCATTACAGCCGAGGACACGTCAAAGTCTTGAACAGCAGTGTTTCGACATGTTAGTAATGCCTGAGCAGTACGGTTGTAGCATAGGCATCCATAATTGTCCGTTTTTTTTTTTTTTTTTTTACACGGTGGTCACCACTTATCAAGGCCCGGAAACCACTCAGGGATAAGGGTTATTGCAAGTACAGTACATTAGTGTGGAGATTTGATGAAGTGTTTAGTTAAGGGGGCGGTTCATTAGGAATTTTTAACGTTGGACTTGAAGACATCCAAGTTGTAGTCAGGTGGGAAGCAGGCAGACGAAACAGAGTTCCGCAGGCGTGCAGTTCTAAAAAAGAAGCTTTGTTCATGGAATCCACGTCCGTGTTGTCGGCTAGTATGTGCTTTGCAGTTTTAATGGATAACTCTGCGCAACTGTTGCTTTGAGCATAATAGGCCACTGAGGTACATTTCCATATACCTCAGTTGCTCAAAAAAGGAGTCGTACTCCTGGAACAGGAGTCCAAACTGGGATCTACCCCAGTAATATTTGTTAGAGTAAAGAAGTTAAGCATGGCCTCTGTCATCCTTTCCCGCTGGCAATAACTAAAAACTTTGCGAATTCTACCTCCATTTCCGAAAAGTGGAACTTGTCCAGATTGAATGCAATCCCTTTGCTGGTGCAGTGATTCATATCATTAATCGTATGCCAGAATGACAATTCTATTATTGAGTTATCACAAAGGAGGCTGTCGTCTATACATTGTTTTCTGAGCCATGTCTACAGTGATGTCATCAAACTGACAAGTGTAACCATCTTCTGATCCATTGAATCCTTAAGGGGCTCGAAAGTACCTATATCAACCCCACTCTGTAATCTAATGCGGCTGGAGATAGCAATACACAGTGGTATCCATTCCACACATCTAGTACAGTTTTTCTAGTGAGTGCTGGTATCGCTGAGACCTGATTGAATGGGGATGAAGTGTGATGCGTTTCCCTCATAGTGGCAACATTCAACTTCTGTAGATCCACTGTATGCCTTAGGTACCCATCCTTTTTTTTTTTTGGCATTACCACCATTCTTGAACAGCAAGTGGTCAGCATAACTACTGGTGCCAGTTCTATTATCCTCAGACGTCTGTCTATGTCCTGCTTCACTTTTTTCTTCCATTAATGGGGAACAGGTATCGGTATGTGGACTGCTGTTGGTGCCACATCTGAGAAAAATTTCATGTGTTGTCTGATACGTATACCGCTTGTCATGTTTCTTTCGACCTCACTCTTATGTATAAACACAGGACTCCCTTGATATGCAACCAAAAAGATTTGTGTGTTATTGCAACCCTGGGTTATTTTTTTTTTGTTTGCTTATTTGTCTTATACAAAAAAAAAGGATAAATAAAGCCCATATAAGAGGAAAAAAATATGCATAAACTATATTTCTGCTTCCGACCTCCTCATTATTTCATATTGAACTTTTCTTTTTTTTTTGCATGCTCGCTTTTCACCGTCTTGTTTAGACTTGGGAAAATTCGATAGGCGATGAAATTAGCTTACACTCGACTGGATTGGGGACCAGTTGTGTAGCCGTCTCTGGTGGTAAATCCCCTTACCCTTCTTTAAGCTGGGTGCATGTAGTAACTCTAAGTCCATGTGCTGACGTTAAAATTACTGCTGTGCATTTAAACCCGGACCAAGGATGTAACAGTACCTGAGGAGTCTTTGAATCTCAGGACTGACTGAGCAAGTCTGGGCTCTTGTATCTGCAAATGGGTGAGTGCATTTATGGGTTTCTTTGGCATCCATCCAAAGGTCGCATGACTCTTGGAGTAATTCTGAGCCACACGTCTGAAATTGCTTCCTATCCCACTCAAGGTGACGCACATTTGTCGGCTGTTTCTTATCGTGTATGCAAGCAGAAAATTTTTCTGAGGTACCATTCATAAACAAACGATTCCCCACTTCTCGACACTTTGTGGCTTCTGTTCTGGACTCCTTAAATTTATGACATACCTTTTTTAGATGCCCCACCACCTCGCACTGGAGTCCAACTGCTGGACAATCTTTTTGATTCATCGATCCTCCTGGATGTAATATCTTCCCGCAACCGTTGTAGCGTTTAATATACCATGGAGTTACAGGGGCTTTTGTCTCCTGATTGTGCTGTCCATGGTTCGAACTTTGTACACCAGATAGCGCCAGAGGGTGTGTGGCATCATTAAAATAGGGAGTTGACTTGTTTGTTGTCTCCAGGTAGACCAATCATGAGAACACTTGTTCCGATGTAGCAAGCGAAGCTACCTCCACCAGTACCTGTCTCTGGTGCTCGGTATTTTGCAACCCCATTATCATCTGACTGGCAACCATATCGCCTGATTAGTTAATTTGCTGCTGCGGTTCTTTTGGGCACTGAATATGAAATTCACAAAATTTGGCTTGGCCAGGTAACCTTGATAAAAAATGAGTTACTGACTCACCCAGGCGTATCTGACGAAGAAGGTAATGCTCCGAGATAGAGTTGAGCCTTGTCAACGATACAAGTTCAAACAGTAATATGTTTGTTTCTAGTGTACAGGTCTTCTCAGTTCATTCCAGATTACGGCTGGGTTTTCCAAATCACATAACTCTTTGTATTTCGCCTAGGTATCCAAAAATTGTGCCCATTCCCAGTCAGTTGTATCCAGTCCTATCAAGGAGAGTTCCATTTTTTTTTCATTCATGATATATTGGGACGACCACGAAGCATCTTACCTCAGTTTTATGGGTTTTTTTTCATTCACGATATATTAGGACGACCACGAAGCATCTTACTTCAGTTTTATGTTTTTTTTTCTGCAACTCAATGAGTTGCTTTAATAAAGCATGTTTTCTTGCTCCATGCTATTTTGATGGTAAATATATCCAATGTCCAATGCAGTTGTACAAGTTCCCACGCTTTACAGTGAAAATCTGTTCGTAGTGCCATGTAAGAGTCGATTCAAGCAGGATATTGTATCCTTCTCGCTCATAGTGAGCTCAATACAAAATTAAAAATGGCTACGCCCATATGTTCGGTATTTATAGAAATGAGGAGAGATTTCTTTGGTTGCCCTCCTGTCCAGGGGAGATCACTCTGGTTGCCTCCTATTGCCAGGGACAAATAATTCTTATACCTATACAATATCAAAGAACCTACGGTAGATTTTATATGCCTGGCCTTATTGATTGTGCAGTGATAATTGCTTGAATTTAAGTTTAAAGTGAAAAAGCCAAGTGCCCACCTGTGGAACACCGTTCTGCTGGCCTGCTTCCCGGTTGAATACAACATGTTCGCCTTCGAATCCAATGTAAACAAGTTTTTGTTGAGCAGTCACATAAATAATCAAATGCTACCCAATTTACACCATTAACAATTACTAAACTACCACCTTACATTCATTAATCCTTATCCTTAAGTGGCATTTGAGCCTTGATAATTAGTGACTACCAAGTAGAAAAATAAAACTAACCTTCAAATTGAGACCAATGAGATTATTAGCTTACAAATTACAGTTATTTTATTAAGTGAATTTACTGCTGAAAATTTTAAAAACAATGGGTAAATCTAAATTTCATGTGTTGATAAAAAGCGTTGCTATCTGAAAGAAAAAAAAAAAAACTGTTCCGAAGGTTTGTTGATTTGTGTTCAGTTGGAAGTGACTGTTGTTCAGATTGCAAATCCATTGTTTGCTAAAGAGAGCAAGTATCGTTGAACTTCACAAAACAGAATAATGTTACTCGTTCTTGAACGAGTCTGAATTTTATTTGCAAGAAAAATTGATTTGATACAGCAGAGATGGAGACCACGTGATTGACACAATGTCAAAATCAAGGACCGAATTCAAACAAACAACGAGTAGTGCAGTGAACGCACATAAATGCAGGGGGACAACTGACGAAATTTCAAATCTGAGCTTTCAAGCATGTCAATATGACGTCATTTAAAAATTATTTTTTGTTCTTAATCCTAAAAAACATGTCAATACATCCCAGCCTGCATCAAAGGTACCCGCAACACACACACACACACACACTTTGGAAGGACATGAAAAGCGAACACAGAACCATACTCCCCTTACTTGCTTGAGCCAACTAAATCTCTAAAAAGAGGAGGGGTTGACGGAATCAAGTCATTTGTTCGCATGTAATGACGCATTCCCATTTTCAAGTGTATTAATTAAAAAATGTCTGCCGTTGCATGTAACAACTTGAATTAAGAACAATGAATTTCCTTGTTGACCAGCTTATCGATTTATTGATTTTTAATTAAAATCAATTATTTTGCGTACGTGATCCCATCTAAATTTGCTTTTTGAGAGGGGACAAGGGCGTGAAGCGAAAGTAAATTCAATCGTTTTTAGCAAACTAAGAATTTAAGTTTAGACTTCATTCAATAAATGATGACAATATTGTCAAACGTTCAGAAGATAATATCATCAGCCAGTTTTGTGATGTTCGTCATATGACGTAACATCTCTGCATGTTATTTCAATGTTAAACATCAATATTATCGCAATTGATCGAACACAAATTGTTTGGTTTTTGTTTTTTGTTCTGCAGCCTTTTCATGGCAAGTGCTTGACTGAACTCCAATCTATCGTTCCTTCTTGCCAAACTTTCACAAAAATACCTAACTAGCTACAACCACTATATACGATTTCCCTCACTCTGTCTGTGCCTAAATCTAAACACAGATTTGATGAACATAGCTTCTTCCACAGAACTGCTTGCCTGTGGAACATTGTTCTGCTGGCCTGCTTGCCGTTTTAATACAGCATGGTAGTTTTAAATCCAATGTAAACAAGTTCTTGTGGAGCCATTCCCATAAATAATCAAATTCTACTCAATTAACACCATTAACGATTACTACACTACCATCTTATTTTCATTAACCTTTATCCTCGAGTGGCTTTCAGTCAATACTTATTATAATTGATTGGCTACAAGTTGATTTTGTTCTGTGACGTTTTGATTAAGAGTCACATTTTATCTGTTCTGAATCTTCACTATCTTTTCTACCCTCGGTCAGTAAATGAGAAATCTTTCTAGATTGTGTCAATTTTTATATTCGTCCTAATCCAGAGTGTATATTTGTTGGGAGCTGGGTTTTCTCCACATAAAAAAACTGACTTTGCATCTAATTATTCCATCGTGGGGGAAGTAAGTAAATAAGGACACAAATTGCTTTTTATTGAAATTCCAAGAAAAGCTGCATGATGGCATAATGGTCAGGTGCGGATTTGATGAAAATGTTTCTGTGGAACTCACTGGATTCGAAATTGGCACCACCAGGTTGTCAATCCATTTGGTTAACCACTTAGCCACTGTCACCTCCAGGAAGATGATGATGATTGACTTTGTAAATATGGACACATTTATCAGTTTTCAGGATTACATAACATACACTGTCGGTTTTTGTTTTTAATTTTAACCATAAATAAATTCGATAGGATTTATCTCTCCCTGAGAGTTAGGATGGTTGTCTCCCTTAGATCTGAATAATCGCCATATATTTTTTGGACATAAATGAATACATATATGGAGTTGGAGCCCTATTATAGTCAGCTGCTGATGAGTCCTACCTATATAAGAGCCAGGTATGTCCAAGGACGGAGTATTGCTGTCACATCTGGGCAGAAGCTGCTAGGAAGAACTTATCCTGCCCTTGACAGAGTTCAGAATAGACTTCGTAGCCTAGTGGGGGATACCCTTTTCTTTTCCCTTTACATTGCGAGCCTGTCTCAGTTTTATTGTTATTTTCATGGTAAGTGCTCGTCTGAGCTCCAATCTATGATCCCCTCTTGCCAAACATTCACGAGAAACACTGTAAACACTGTCAATTTCCCCCACTCTTTATCTGCGCCTAAACCTAAATGTGGATTCCATGAACAAGGTTTCTTTCTTAGAACTGCACACCTGTGAAACTCTTTCCATTTACCTGCTCTCCAGCTGACTACAATATGGCCATCTTCAAGTCTAATGTAAACAAGTTCTTGATGAGCCATTCCCCTTAAGTAATCCAATTTACCAAATTTACACTTCTAACGATTACTATGATATTGTCCTTTTGACCACTATACACTCTTTAATCCTTATCCTCGAGTGGACTCTAGGTCTTGATAAGTGGTGATTCCTTTATAAAAAAAAAATATTTAGTAAGTTATCATGATATAGATTATTCAGAGTTCTATTCTTATTTTGATTATTATTTTCACAACGTTTCAGTCGATGTAACCTCCGACCTTCTTCAGGTACATCTTTTTTCAAACTTGAGACCTATCACATGAATTTCAGATTTCAAAAAGATGCACCTCAACATAGCAGGATGTGTGTAACATTTTATGGTTGTCCTTTGATACCGAGTTACACAAACTTTATTGAATCTATTGCACCATGGATAAAGGTGTAGAATTTCTATGGTTCCAGGTGAGCATTATCTGAACATAGCAGTTTTAATCCTACCCAAAGCAGGCCAGAGGTTTAGTTGGCCAAAACATGATGAGACAACAACTATGGAAGGCAGTAATTACTGTGGATACAGTTACGAGGCTCAGCATTCATATCTAGCTGTGGTTAATCACCTGAAGAAGGTCAGAGGATTAGTTGACTGAAACATAGTGAAACAACAACAACTATAAAGATGAGGATAACAGTCCGCAAATAAATAATCATGCTCATAAAACAGCATACTTTATCGGAAATGTTGGTCAAAATAAATATTTTCTGTTTGGATCCAATATGAACTTGCTTTGAAAAAGAGGTATTGACTGTGAAATATTAAAAAAAAAAAAAAAAAAAAAAAAGTAGACATTATGACGATTAATTGAAAATAAAAAAATACAGATTAAATTATTACATTTAATCTTTTTTTTTTTTTTTTTTTTTTTTTTTTTACAAGTGAGTCACCACTTATCTAGGTTCGAAGACCACTCGAGGTTAAGGGTTAATGAATGCAAGGTGGTAGTGTAGTAATCGTTAACAGTGTAGATGGGGTGGAATTTGAATTATTTAAGGGGAAGGCCCAACAAGAACTTGTTTACATTGAACTTGAAGGCTAACATATTGTAATCAGCTGGGAAACAGGCAAGTGGAATAGTATTTCACAGTTGGGCAGTTCTAAGAAAGAAGCTTTGTTCATGGAATCTGCATCTAGATTTAGGCACAGATAGAGTGGGGGATATTGTTGATAGTAGTTGTAGCTAGTCGAGTGTATTTTGTGATTACTAGCAGGTTTCTCTGCGTTACCAGATCATAAAAGATGCATAAATACTTTTTTTAATTGGAATTCATTATTGAGATGAGTATTATATTAATTTATTTATTGCGGACTATTATTCTCATCTTTATTAGTTTTTTTCACTACAACAACTAATAAAGATAAGAATAATAGTCCGCAATAAATAAATTAATATGCATAAATATGTTTTAATGCTATCATCCTCCGAGGATTACCTTTCCCTTTGTGTGTGGAGGTGAGTGGGGTAGTGTACTATCTCTTCTGCTGTCATGATATAATGCTCCCAGAAATTAACTTCTACGTTTTTTTTGGTGGAGGTGGAGGCATTCATCATGATATCATTCTGTCATTATGTCTTCCTTCTTTTTTTTTTTTTTTAAGCAAAAAATATGTGCAGCCTACAGTTGCAAATTTTTGTATATGTGCAGCCTACAGTTTGCAAATTTTGTCATGTTATAAATACAACTAATCTAATATATAAAATGTTATATGTCTGTCTGCCTATTTTCAAATATCTCTTCCAAAAATAAAAGTCACAGAGCGGTGCTAAGGACTTCAAATGATTGGACTTTTTTGAGACCGTTTTGTCAGGGTTTAGGGTTAGGGTTAGGTCTGTCAAGAGGGCACAGATGCTATGCGTTCATCAGAGCACATTTCATTAAGGTACTTGTAAAACAGCAAAAGGGATGCAATAGTGCAGCAATAAGTTGGAGCTTGGCTGACAGTGTTTAAACTGTTAAATTTTCATAATCCTTCCAGACTGAGGGAACCCAACCCAGTAACTAACTAGGTGCTTATGCATCTATGTTACTGTGCTATTTTTTTTTAATAGTATTTTCAAGTTTCATGGGTAAATATCAATGGTTGGTGTTATAAAAATGTTTCATAGGTAAATATCAATGGTTGGTGTTATAAAAATGTTTCATAGGTAAATATCAATGGTTGGTGTTATAAATAATTTCTATGATATTTGTTTATTAAATTGTTAGGTGAGAGTACAGGATAGTTACAAAACACTTTCCCTCCCAATGTTAAGAATGGGTTTCTAAATAATAACATTATTCCAGCACACTAACATAGATGCATAAGTACCAATAAGTATCTTTCATACCTTGTAAAAGAGGCTAACTTGAACAAGATTGGTAGAAGACAGTGAACATTTAATCAATTTGATCTTTGTTCCAAATCGCTGACCAGAAAGGGGAGAGAGAGACTAAGCAGCATTACTAATTAATTATACTTTGTCCGCCCATATCGTTTTGTACATTCACACAGTGGATGCCCCAAAACAGACTCTGTTGTTCTCTATAATACTCTTGTGGGAATTGAAATTCCCAGCCAATGGACACACAGACAAGACTGAACCGTTAAAGTTACACAAATTATCTTTCCTTGTTTTGTTATGCAAGCGAACGCTACGCGTCGCATATACATTCGGTGAAATCGGATATATCACTTCCTTTCTTTCTCTTTGTCAGTGGACTCTGAACAAGACGGACACACAATTCTTAGCTCCGGATGACCACACTTCAGGCCAGACATGCATAACAAGAACGCATATACGCATTGTCTACCAGCACACATGGACTGCACACACACACACACATTACCGAACTGTATTCAAGGTATGGACTATCTTTATAAAACTTGTATTCCTTCTTGTAAATAAACGTATATATTTACGATCCTCGTACTGGCGCATTTTTCTGTGTATCATTCCATGTATTTGTTTGTCACGTTCTGTGTACCATTCCACTGTAGGACGTTTGTCATTGGCGTTCCCTACATTCTCTTCAAGACATAACATTATATTCATTTCCATAATATTCTTACAGCCTATCAACTGTTAACCTCAGGATAACCAAATTGACCTCGACTGAACTCCCAGCGGTTTCCATTTCCTATTATTTTCAACTTTTACTATTTTATATACTAGTGTATTTACTTACCCATATCTAACAATAACCATAGCCACATTTCGCTCTCTCTCTCTCTCTCTATATATATATAAATAAAGTAGTAGTGTGTGTACAACTCCTACAACCCACATCACAGGACCGATCATGACAAAACCTGGCATGATGATGGTTCCCACCTAATGATGTATCACTATTTTTAAATGTCAAGGTTATAGCCTATATATATATATATATATATATATATATATATATATATATATATATATATATATATATATATATGTGTGTGTGTGTGTGTGTGAATGGAAATGTATAAAAAAGAATACGAAAAGTATAAAAGCTTATAGCTTTTTTTTTATTCGTTTTCAATTGGTGACGTGCAGGAATACAAAATAATATTATGAAAAAAATTAAAAAACTTTTTTTTTTTTACATTTTCGACCGATCCTTCAGTCTTCACCGGTGTAGTGAAAGTATGAGCATACACGGGGAAAAGGGGAATGGAAAAGGAAGGAAGGAAGGAAGGAGGTGAAGGAGGTATAGCCAATGAGAAGGTGCCACGTCAGTTTTAAATATATACACATAAGTACGCACATACACACATGCTCACAGTACATATACACATAAACGAAAAATTAAAAATCAAACAGTAAATAAAAATGAAGAAACGTGTCTTTAACTGTCCAATCTTTTGAATTCTAACGGTATTATTTATTCCAAGAGAGAATAAGAATTCCAAGGATATAAGACGCTATGAGGAGAAACGCTATGATGCTCATTTGTAAATCAACGGCTATTTCTCGTTTGAAAAAGAACGAAAACGTCGTTTCCAAATTGAACCGTTTAAAGACAGAAACGAAATGCTGCTTTTTATTAATTTATATATTAATATGTACATACACATACGTATACAAAAAAACAAATATATATATATATATATATATATATATATATAACTACTTCATTTATTCGCATAAATTTAATATATGAAAGTATAGATTTATGCGTAAACTTTAAGTATTTACTTTAAAAGTGCTCAATACGTAGGTAGAGCTAGTTAGTAATTTATAAAATGTTGTGTGCACATAGGTATATTTATATGTATAAAAAAAAAGAAAAAAGAGAACGACCACCTAAACCCACTAACCTAGTTCTAAAACAGATCCTTTGTTTGATAAAATGCATGCCCATTGGCTGGTAGGAAGGGGCGCGGTGGATACTAGAAAGCTGATTGGCCGACTAGAAATCCTCAACATATATAAAAACAAGAAGCAACGACAGAATTCGCGCATAAGCCTGACGAATCCTATAGTTGGATGAAACGCAGAATATTCAGTGTAGCTTAATCGCCATATATATTTTATAGATTACTATATATATATATATATATATATATATATATATATATATACACACACACTCTCTCTCTCTCTCTCTCTCTCTCCTACAGCCCACACCACTGGACCAATTATGATCAAACCTGACATGATGATGGTCTCCGACCTAGGGATGGTGCACACTATTTTTCAAGGTCCAAGGTTAAAGGTTATATTTGGTATGGCTCTTACAACATCCACTTACTGCAAGGGTGGCCGCGAAGCATACACCCAAATGTACAGCAAAATCCTACAAAAAGTGCGTGTATCTTTGCTATTTCTTCAATAAAATGACCAAAGAAAGAGAACCATTCCTGGTTATATCTTTGAGCCATGATCTTATTCTGATTTTTGATCTTGAAATCGAATGAACCGAGAAAAAAAAAGCAGTTATAACTTTTTTACAATGTTAGGAACATCAGACAATAAAGACAACAGCTGCGGTTATTGTCATGAGATGATTTTCTTCCTTTTTCTAAAGATGGTGTTGAAATGGTGATAAATCGCAACAGTTGGTTCTTAGATAATGAATTAAAAAAAAACAAAAAAAAACAATTAAATTTGTTATTGATTTCTTTTTATTTTTTATTTTTTCCACATCTTAAAAAAATTGTTGCTTAATCGATAATAAAAGGTTTTGTTTTACTTTTTTTTTTATCTTATATGAAAAGCAATATGATTTTTTTTATTTTTATATATAAAGTAAAATGATTTTTCCTCCATTTCATTGACAGGTATAGCTTACTCTCTGCTGTGGTCCTATAAAGGTCCGGAAGAAAGACAACTCGGTATTTAGTGAAGTTAAAATATCTTGAACAGGAAAGCAAACACAACTATTAAAAAGTGCTTATACGTCAGTCCGACTGCCAAGTGTGAATAACTTGTGTCCTAATGCCGAGAGACATTCTTGTGTTCTTTATAGTATGAAATGTGTTTCACGTCGGTTTTGGGGTTTAACTTTAGGGGTGTTTTTGAAAGGGATAAGTATTTTAGGATGAGCCAGATTCAGGGAAATATTTTCAGTGAAAAAGATTTGCAGGTTTTTTTTAATCAAATGAGAGAAAAACGATAACAATAATGAGTTCAGATATATAGGCATATATTCACAAAAATATTTTATACATGTTTAAAATGGAAGTTTACAGCAGTAGAAAAAAACAGAATATTTCATGGATATTTTTAGAATTCTTGTAAAAACAAGGGGGATTCATTAGCCGAGACAATGAAAAGTATGAATCGATTAATTAAGAGCCGTGAGTTTCAGGGTCCAGGAAAAAATGTTTTCAAAACTTATCTGCTCATTTATAATAATTATAATTCATTGAAAGTTATTCAGAAGAGTTGATGTTCATTTGCTTTTATATTAATGAGACATTTTAACGAGAAAATTGGGAATATTTCAATGAATAAAATTTGTACAGATTGACAGATGATAATGTGATAAGTTGTGTGTGTCTGTGTTCGTTAATATTAGTGTGTGTGTGTGGAGAGATATTGCCATGGGAAACGTCCACAGTGGAGCACCCAGCGACACCAATCCATAGACTTGGGTCAATTGACTTCCACTGGTTATTGAAGAAAAATTTAGCTTTTTAAAGGATTTAAGTGGCTCCCAGAAAGACCACTTCAAATAAATTCAAAAAGTTTTGAATTGTTCAAAATATGATTATGTTTTCAGGATAGTAAATGTGCAGATGACATGCGCACAAATGCATTTTGATTTTGTGTAAACATCGACAGTAAGCAGAAGAGCTCATTATTATCTGTAGGGTGAGCACACCACAACATCTAAAAGCTGTACATGCAAATCCACTTTCACTGGGATTTAGGTCAATTCTTATTGCCCATTTGCATAAATTATTTGTTTTGCTGTGGCAAAAATAATGAAAAATGTGACTTACACAAACGACGTCACCTTTGTCTATCTTGTCGGGTGGCGGAATCAAAAAAGGAAAGAAAAGAAAAACTTTCGTCTTTAGACAGTTTAATTTGCATATGAGGACATAGACTGCCGTGAAAAAAAAAAAAAAGGTGAAATCCCAGGGCAGTCTTCTTTGGACTGCCGAGAAAGAGTCAGAGAGAACGATCGGTGAAGATTACAGTTGAAGGTGGGAATTGGCAAGAAGGAGTTTGGATGAATATTATTATTTTTAAATCTCAGTTTTCCTTCATTTGTGTAGGACGTATTACTGTTACTCCTGCTCCTTTATTTGATATGCAAAGAGAAAACGACTGATCAGATAAAATATAAAAATAGCCGATTGCAAACAAAAAAAAAATTGATATGCCATAAAACAAAACTTACTAGTCTTCTCTACTCCGTTAGTTTCATGGCAGTTGCTTGGTCGTTTTATTGAAGAAATAGCAACGATACCCACACTTTTCATGGGACTTTGCTGTACGCTCGGGTGTTGCTTCAGTTTTTTTTTTTTTTTTTTTTCAATTTACACTTTTGTGATTTCTGTGAAGCAAATACAGATCTAACTTGAAATTCGATGTTTACATTTATGAAATGACCGCCTGCCTACCAGCAAGAAAACGCTAACCAGAGAATACAGATGAGATGAGGCCGTGTTTGCCAGGAAAACAAAAAGCATTAAAAAAAAAAAAAAAAGTTGCAAGAATAAAAGCAAAAAAAGAAATACCAGAAAGTGCTACATGTGAATACCAGAAAGTGCTACATGTGAATGCAGAGTGATTTTTGAAACACGATCTGGTCAACATTTGATGATACGAAGAAGAGAAAGAAAGCAAAAATGTTTTGTTCTTTCTTTTCAAATATTTTTCTGAGGAACAACAAAAACTAATACAAGAACAAATAAGTTATGGTTAAGTGAATAGAGAAAAGAGGAAGTAAGTATATTCAAGATGGCAGCATTTGTGATTTAAGTATGTGGTTGAAGACTAGGGAGATGAGAAAGAAAAAATGAGATTATCTCAATGGGTAATGGCGGAACTATCTCAGTGGGTAATGGCGGAACTATCTCAGTGGGTAATGGCGGAACTATCTCAGTGGGTAATGGCGGAACTATCTCCGCGAGTAAGGGCAGAACTATCTCAGCGAGTAAGGGCGGAACTATTTCAACGGGTAAGGATGTAACTATCTCAACGGGTAAGGGCAGAATTATTTCAATGGGTAAGGATGGAACTATCAATGAGTAAAAGTAGAACTATCACAACGAGTAAGAGCGGAACTATTTCAACGAGTAAGGGCGGAACTATCTCAATGGGTAAGGACGGAACTGTCTCAACGGGTAAGGACGGAACTATCTCAGCGAGTAAGGGCGGAACTATTTCAACGAGTAAAGGCGGAACTATCTGAATGAGTAAGGGTGGAATTAATAGGAGCAGGTAAAGCAATAACTAATTCGCAGGAGAAGTGAAGGCAGATTTGCAAAAGCAGGAGGAGCTATGCTGGAGTCAGAGAAGTAAGATTATCGGTAGGAGAAATAATAACGAGATTAACAGAAATAGTAGCAGAAGTAAAGATGATGGTTGGTTATTTGATTGTATGGCAAATCTGTTTATATAGTTATGTTTTTCAAGAAAAATCCTTTATTTTTCCTTTTTAGTGGAATAGTTTTTTTTTTTTGTTTTTTTGGAAATCCACTTTTATTAATTGGAAACTGTGTTTTATTTTTCTTATTTATATATTCGTTTTACATGTGTATTCCTTATTTAATATTCTATTTTATAGTTGTGTATTTTTTGTGTGCCAATATTGTGAGAAAACATTGTCTTTTTTGTCGATTGTAATTTCTGTGAGAAATTCTAATATTTCATTGGTATTTATCCTATTAGAGATTTCTTAGTTTTTGTTTTTTTTTCTGTTGAAATATTTTTTTTATATAAGTTTAGATTAAATTTTGCATTCTAACAGAATGTGTTTTATTGGAAGTTGGTGTCTACATTTGTATTTCATTATCAGTAAAATGCAGATGGTAGATAAGCATTTGCAATTTATAGTCTGGTCATGATAACTTCTTTGCTACATTCCCAGGATGTCTTTTCCATTTTCCTTATTTGGAATAATTTATTATGACCATGGCTTTCTGGCCATTTTCTTTTATATATTCATATATTGTCATTTTAACGGTTTAATCTACAGTTATTTCTAGTGATGATTTAGCCGCTGAACAAACTATCGCCTCCCCAGATTCAGACGTAACTTTGTATCCATGAAAATGGAATATTTTTGGCTTTCTTCATAAAGTGTAATTTACATGAGATTTTCTTGTTTAGTTTTTGATGCATCTTGTAAAGGAAATATATTTGCTTGAAGTGGCTGAGTGGTATTGGCTAGGATAATCAAGTAATACAATTTAGTAATTCGCCTTAATGAACCGGTGTTCCTACTCCTATCCTTAAGTTTTAGGCTTTCAGCATATCTTCCAACATCTTTCCTGGCTGCTATCCTTGTTTGTATTTATCTCACAGAAGAGATGTTGCGAGTCTGTCTCTGATGTATCATTATTTTCATGGAAAGTGTTCGACTGAGCTTCAGTCTATGGTCCCCCCTCGCCTAACTTTCACAAGAAACACTCGTCTAGCTGAAAACACTGTCAATAATTCCCCCCACTCTTTATCTGTGACTAAACCTAAACGTAGATTCCATGAACAAAGCTACTTTCTTAGAACTGCACGCCTGTGGAATTGTCTTCCGTTTTCCTGCTTTCCGGCTGACTACAATATGGTTGTGTTCAAGTCTAACATAAATAAGTTCTTGATGAGCCGTTCCATATAAGTTATCAAATTTACCGAATTTTCATTACTAATGATTACTATATTGTCCAATTTCTACTGTACACTCTTTAACCCTTATCCTTGAGTGGCCTCTTGGCCTTGATAATGTGGTGATGCCTATGTAAAAAAAAAAAAAATGTCTTAGATCAGCCAATCATATTCTTGTGAGGAAGGACCCGGATGTATTCATATCCATTAGTTTTTTTTTTTCCTCTTTATTATTACATTACTGATAATGAATGTGAAAATACCAGAAAGTTTATTTTGTTTATATTCCTTGATCTGATCTTTAATGTTATTGCATGAATTTCAACACGAAAGATTGCTGCTTCGTTTGGCAAGCATTTTTTCAATATGCCGTCATCTGTCTCAGAGAGTGGAAGGTTTTGTTTTTCGTCACTAACACACCTTTTTTCAAGCACCGTGACGAAGTATTTCTAAAAATTTATAAAGGTAAGTTTATGAAATGCAAAAATTCTCAGTGGTAGTTTAACTATTGAACTTCATAATGAAATATCGTTATAGTGAAAAAGTCTTAAAACAACTAAATACCAACCCTTAACCTTGAGTGGCCTCCAGGCGTTGATGAGTGGTGATTATTAGGGCTATGACAATAACATTGTTTTTATTGTTTTTACTCTCGAGTATATATCCGACACAGTTAGACACAATCAACCGAGGATCACATCACTCTACATAAAAACAAAGTATCAATGGATATATACCTGAGAATCAAAACAAGAAAAAGAATATGCTGTTGTCATAGCCCTAGTGATTATATAATCTAAAATAAAAAAATAAATAAGAATTTTATCCATTCTGGGATTGATATTCTAGTATATACTAGGTCTTATAAATATTTCAGTAAGGTCAAAACTTCTCAAATTCTCTTGACTCGTTCCTTCCAGACATTGCTGTCAACAGGTCCGTCCTCCAGATGTCTTTAAAAAAAAAAATTTTTTTAAATGCTGAGTAAAAATAATACTCCCGGCTTCTGCATGATCTGCCAACTTCTGATTACAATAAATTATTCCATAACACATTCTTATTTCTCGACTCTTAATGATTATACATTTCGGATGTAATTTTTTTTTTTTTTTTTTTTGTCAATAAAAAGTCATTGTTTATGGTTTTAATGAACAACGAGTTTGTCACTTTCAATGAAATCTAAACCAATGAGAAAAAAGGAGAGTTCAAAATGATACATATCATCTTCCTTCTATTTGGAAAAATGGCGGAAGGGGGGGGGGGGCTTGCTATAGAAATTTCTGGAAAATTTCTTTTGTTTTACTCAACTGAATATATTTAGCTGTTGGGAAGATGAAGGTAGAAGATTTGCATCAACTTATGAAAACTACAAGACATTCCAGTTTTTTATTATTATTATTATTTATGAAAGGGAGACAAGATGTCAGCACTTTAAAGACATTAGAAATATTGAACATTCACCAAAAAATTGGAAATAAAACTAGACAGCACCTACACCCGTATGCTACAAACAGTGTTAAATATATCTTGGCAAGCTCACCCCACGGAGCAGCAACTTTATGGCAACCTACCTGCCATAGCTACTACTATCAGGGAGCACTACCAGAGGAGCAAACAAAAGCTGGTGAGAAATGTATTGCTGTGGACACCACAGCACGGGTACATGAACATAGGACAACCTAGATCCACGTACATCCAGCAAATTGCACTTGATCTCAACTGTGATCCTGAAGATCTGAGGCAGCTGATGGAAGACAGAGAAATCTAGAGGGAGTCACATTGGTCCGGGCAAGGAGTCTGACCAGATAGATATAGATAGAAATATATAAAGAAATATGCTGAAATCCATTAAAAGAATTAGACTAGCACAAAGAATATAAAAGTATGTGTTTCTGTGAATTAAAAAAAAAAAGATAACGATATGGTTGAGTGGGAAAGGTAAACAATACAAATTAAAGAGAAGCAATTATAATACTTTAAGGTTTGTTTTATATGCTGGGCGGCTTTTAAAAATTAACTTCCAAACTAAACTGTCTATAGTTAGGGTTTTTTTGTTGTTGTTCAATGCAATTCAATATATTTGGCAAGAATAAAACAAGCTTCAATTGCCATGTACAGAAAAAATGGTAAAAATTCACACAAAAGAGAATACAGGATTTCACCTTGCATTGCTGCATTTACATCTGTTGAAATCCATTTCAAGATTCAAGGATTCTGATTAAAAAAAGTTGCCTTCCTTAGGTTAAATCAAAATCGGTGGTGAACAATTCATGGTAATGTCCATGTAGAATTCTATTGTAATGGCCATTAAGGAGATTGTAGGCCAAAATGAGAACACTGCGTAATTATTGACACTCAAAGAAGAAAACGTAAAGTGTCTTCAGTCAGATCAGCAGATCACAGTTTCTGCGCCATTCGAACTCTTTCTATGTTTTGTGTCATTTCTTAGATATGGAGCATTGGTTTGAACACCATTCTCTAATGTTGCTCTAATGTGGGAGAGAAAGTGTGAGAAATATTTCAGAAGTGGGTTTACAGAAGAAGTATCGAATGAAAAATAGGGTTCTCCTTATCTTGTTTGAAGTTTTAATGCAAGGTTTAGACGGCTTGAAAGACGAGTCAACCAAGAATGCCGAGATATTTAGTCTTATTCACCTACTTGAGCAGAATTGTGTTACCACTAAAAGTAAGAATCAAGTCAAAAGGATAACTCACTGCAATATGACAGCAGTTATTTTATATCTAGGAATAAATTTCATTCGAGATTATATATATATATATATATATATATATTAGTAAATCCTGGGAAATGGTGGCCCTAAGTTACGTTTTTTTCAGGTTACAATGTAGAAAACGATGTTTTTCTGGCCCTTGGTTACAGTATTTTCCCCACCTTACAGTGTATTTATGTTATTTGATTATATACATGTGTATTATATGCAGTACTGTATTTTGTTCCTAATTTTTTATGTCGTATCCTGGGGTTCTATTGTATATATATTCCTGTTTAAGCATCTCCAAAAGTAAAAAAAAAAAAACATTGAATTTCAACGAGGATATGGATAGTGCTCAATTAAAAGAACAAGGTATTATTTTATTCAATTTAGGTTAACAAAATTACCATAAGTCGCTACAATAAATCTATTGTTTCGGTCTTAAAAGACATCATCATGTGACAGTATACTCACGTTCTTTTAATGAAAATGAAAACAAAGTATAAAAATAGAAAGAATAGAAAAAAATAAATGTAAATCCACTTTCGAATCACTCTATAATAAGACATATCCCTAAATCAATCAGCTAAAGAATTATTAACAACTCTTCTAATGTGAACATTTTTAACTCCCACAAAACTCTATAACAAAGCCCTGAAGGAAAGTGGCTATAAAACTCACTAGAATCTATTCAACCTTCATCCCGTATGAACAAACCCAAAAAGAGTAAAAAAAGAAATATATGATTCACCCCCTTTCAATCTGAATGTCAAAACCAACTTGATAAAAAAAAAAGTTCTAAATCTTATAAAGCTACGTTTCCTACCTAATAATATATTACATAAAATTTTTCACAAAAACGCAGTAAAATTGGGTTATAGCTGAAGTGACAATCCAGAAAAAATAATTAAAAAAACAAGAAATTGCTGAACAATGAATCTAGCATAAATAACTTAATTAAATTGTGTAACTGCCTGAATAAAAGTGAATGTCCACTTAATGGATTGGTTGGTTGGTTGGTTGGTTGGTTTTGTTTTACGGCATATCAACCCTTTTCGGGTTATTTAATGCCGAATCCAAAAATTTTGAAGAAAATTTTTTTTAATAGAATATATTTGTTATTTTCACATCGATTTCTATTTAACCCATAGTTGTGACCCTAACAGGTACTACCACTCTGGGTCAGAGTGGACCTGGGAGCAATGGTAATTAAAGGGTTGCTCCACACTCCCCAAAGCCCACAAGCTGGGGCCTCACCACTGGATATAGTTTAAGGTCATATCCAGGACCCCACTTAATGGAAATTGTTTAATAAGCTTTGTAGTTTATAAAGCAACAATTTCCACTTAAATATCAATAGAATTTAGATTGGTATGGCTGGTAATACTTTCAAGGAAAGGTTCTCTGGTCATAAATGCTCCTTCAAGAATCCAAACTGTAGAATCAAGAATGCGTTTACCTTCCCTCTCCACCATTATGGACCATTTAACTAATTTCAACATATTTATTCAGTAGCAATTAGTGGTATGCTAATTGCCATTGGACTAGCCTACAATTAGTCAGGGATGGTGGATTGTTCTATTTTGAGGCGCCTGATTGGCTAAACATGCCAGGAAGGGCAGGTGCCACTCTACAAATGCCAGCTGCTCTGGCATTCAGGGTTTTTACTGTTCTAGACTTCTGCCAGGAACTACACTCTGTCAATTATCACATCCATTCAGCACAACATCTTCACTGGATTAGCTGGCTCACCCTAGCAATATTCTACACAAACTATAAAGGTAAAATATCACTTTCTATATATTATAATGATTGATTAAATAAATAAACAAAATTTAACACCAACTTTATAGTAGAATATCTTGAAAAAGATTTTATCCCACGTAAGTCTTTTTTCGAATTCCCGTCGCCACTGTTGTGTTTGCACAAATAATTAACAAGAACACGGAAAGTAAAGGTATACAATACTATATTAGGAAGAAAAGTTATATACATATTTACATGTCTTCAGATATATTTCAGTTGGAGATATTCCGGTAGGTGACATGTTGCATGTCTTACTGGAGGCAACATAGGCGTCTTGCCTATTTGGCGGTCGTTGCCGAACTCTCCCGGTATTGGTGATTGATACCTTTATATATCTCACTCACCTGCCTATGTTAATTAGTGGGCGTCTCCACAACAATAAGTATGTACAGGCTTTCAAGGGCATATATATATATATATATATATATATATATATATATATATATATATACTAATACTTTCCCTTCACTGGCATATTACAATCCCTACAAAACGTAAACTGTTCAACATTATTATAACTTACCAAATGTTTATAAACTGGTAAATTAACCCAACCATTTCATAATATATACCTTGGTTTTTATAGTAAATTTTACAATTAAACAAATAGACATCTCAGGCTTATAGTTAATTGTAAACATTTCCCTTCATATTACCATAAGAAAATTTCCTCTCTATTATTGTTTGATACATCCTCTTAGCCTTAATTTTTTTTCAATGTAGCCCGGCTACCTCAATATATAAGCTTTAAGACATAAATATACATAAATCATAAAACTGATATTAATTATGATACATCAACATAAAATTAAATAACATAAATGTTAGACACTAATATTATTTCCATAATATTTTAACTATTTATTCATTAGATTAAACTTAACTATAATAAAATGTTTTGTAACAATTTTTAGAAATTGGATTTCAATATATTTTATTATTTTTATTCAAAGTTTGACTATTTTATTTATACTGAGAACTAGTATAAAATATTTATAGGAGATTAACTTATTATATGAAACTTAAAATATTAGATTTCTCATAATAAATTTTAATAACATTTTTACTTAAATCTGTATTCTTACTCCAGACTAAGTCTTTATCAACAAATTAAACCAAGATTATTGTTGTGGAGACGGCCACTAATCAACATAGATGGGTGAGTGTATATATAAAGGTATAAATCACCAATACCGGGAGAGTTCTGTAATGACCGCCAAATAGGCAAGACGCCTATGTTGCCTTTAGTAAGACATGCACAACGCCACCTGTCGGAATATCTCCAACTTAAGTATATCTGAAGACATGTAAATATGTATATAACTTTTCTGCCTAATATATTATTGTTATACCTTTACTTTCCGTGTTCTTGTTAATTATTTGTGCAGACAAAACAGTAGTGTCGAGAATTCGAAAAAAGACTTATGCAGGAAAATCCACTACTAAACTCAACAGTGGTGTACGAAAAATAATTACTCGAGAAAGAGTGAAAAAAAAAAAAAAAAAAAAAAACGTACTTGAAGAAAAAAAAAATCTACTACTGAACACAACAGTAACATCGAGGATTTTGAAAAAGATTTACTCGGGAATTCACTGTTAGACACAGCAACAGTATTCAAAAAATAATTTACACGGAAAGTTATCACTGTCGAAAAAAACCCAAAAAACAAACGAAAGTAACTACAAAATTGTCAAACGAGATATCCAAACACTGGATACTTGAAAGCAAAATATCAATAACCATTTCAAAGTGACTACAAAAGTCAAAGAAAAAAAAAGGTGTTTTTGCTAGTACACCGTGAACTAAATTATGCAAATTGTCTTGAAGGAGAAAAGTGATTTTTTTTTTTCAACGGTACCAAGAAAGGATTTTTTTTTTTAAAAAGAATTCTTGTACGTAATCAAAACTTAACGGATTAAGAGAAAAAATAAATTATATATTTTTTTTATCCCTCAATAGAAAAAGGGAAAAAGAAAGGTTCAACGCAAAAAATAATATATCGATAGAATTCGGTTGATATCGGAAAAAAAAGCGAACCTAAAAACGGTTGTTCATAGTTATTTTAAAAAGTGAATTAGTAAAATAGACTGATTTTTCTAATCTTTGGGGGAAAAAAAACAAGATAGAGGAATTTGCTAAAATAATGACACAGTTCATGCAGAATCAGCAGATCCTACAAAAAGAACAGCAAGCGCTACACGCAGAAAGAGACGAAAGACAAAATGAACGAATCATAAAATGCCTAGAAAGGCAGGAAGATAGGTTCGCGCAGATGCAACTTGAACAGAAAGAACTGTTAGAAAGATTAACAGCTAATTCCACACAAGAAAGTAATACAACCTTCACCACCGTAACAACTGCATGGATGTGTTCACATACCTACCGAAAGAGGATAAAACTTTTGATGCATACTTCAAGAGGTATGAAGATATTTTCGAAACAGATTGCGAAAACTGGTCAAATGGAAAGAAAGTAAGTTTATTACTTCGAAAGCTTGATACCAGTGAACATTGCAAATTTGTTGATTCCATATTGCCAAGGAGAACGAATCAGTTAGATTTCGCTGAGACCGTAAAGCTTCTTAAGGAGTTATTCGGATCGAACGTGTCTCTTTTCCACAAGAGATGGTCATGTATGAATCTTAAGAAAACTGATGAGCAGGACTACCTGACATACGCGTCAGTAGTAAACAAAAACTGCGACAACTTCAAATTATCGGAACTCACGGTGGACGATTTCAAATGCTTAATCTTTGCACAGGGTCTAGTATCCACAAAAAATTCAGACATCCAAAGACGCGTTCTCTCAAAATTAGAGACAGAACAAGGCCTGACATTGCAGAAATTAGCAGAAGATTGCCAAAGGGTAGTATCACTAAACAAAAGTTTCCAGGGATATAGAAGAAGCAGGAGTGGCGTACATTAGAAGATTAAAAAACCTTTCAGAAACTCAGGACAAAGAAATTTTGAGACTAGTCAAAATTCAAAAAAATACTCAAATTATAAATACTCAAATTATAATAACTACAGAAAACGAAATTACGATAATAGTCAATATAATGACTACAGAAAAAGAAATTACGATAATAATCAAAGGAATTATAAAAAGACAGTATCAGGTAATAATTGCAGAAGATGTGATGAAAAACTTGTAAAAGGATTGTCCTTACAAAAATATCAGATGCTACAATTGCGATAAAGTTGGACATAAGAGTGTTTGCTGCAGAACAAAAAATAGAGTACACCAAATGAGAACAAGCGACAAAGGGAAAAATAATTTACGAAAATATGTATCAGTAAATATTTTCGACAAACAAGTGAAATTTCAGCTTGACTCTGGATTAGATTTGTCGTTAATAAACGTCAACACTTGGAAAAAGCTGGGTAAACCGACTCTTCACGAACAGTGACTGGAGACGAAATAAAATTCGAAGGAGAGGTCATTCTGCCCATTAATTTAAATGGCACAACGGAAAAATTGAAAATCTTCATAATTAAAGAAAGTGAGAACTTATTGGGAATTGACTGGATTGAAAAATTCAATCTTTGGGATAAACCAATGAATGCTTTTTGTAGAAAAATAACCAATTTCACCCCAACATCAGAAAATATTAAAAACGATCTAAAAAAGAAATTCCCAGAAATATTTACTACTGGACTGGGAAGATGCAATAAATTTAAGGCTCCGTTCGAGCTAAAAAAGGATGTAAAACTGGTGTTTAAGAAAAAACGGAATGTACCGTTCGCCGGTTTAGACAAAATAAATAGTGAGCTAGATAGACTCGAAAAAACAGGCATCTTATCGAAAATTGAAACTAGCATCTGAGCAGCGCCTACGGTGTACGTAAAAAAAAAAGTCGGAACAAATTCGAGTCTGTGCAGACTTTTCTACAGGTCTGTCAAGGCTTATACCGAAAATGGAGGAAACCTTTGAAGAGTCAGTAATTGCAGCTATACGTTCCAATTATGAAGAAAAAAACATGGCGGCGAATATAATAAAAGAATTACCAGTCACGTTAACTGATATAAAAAGGGAGGCTGAAAATGACGATGTCATCACAGACAAAGAAAAAAATAAGGGAAAAAAATAAGGGAAAAAAATAAGGGAAAAAAACGCAAAGCATATTTTCCGTATGCAATGATGTTTTATTATATAGTGAAAGAGGTGTATCCCGAAAACCTTGCAGAAAAAGATCTTACGTGATTTTCATACAGGACACCTGGGTATAAATAGGATGAAGACACTTATGCGGAGTTATGTTTACTGGCGTAAAATGGATGTGGATATTGCACTAACAGTAAACAAGTGTAAAGGTTGTGCGTTAGCCGCAAAGGCACCACCGATAGTCCATAAACCTTGAAAAAAAAAAAAAAACTGACCATCCATGGTCACGCATTCATATAAACTTTGCTGGACCAACCAAAGGAAAATACTACCTAATCGTAGTAGATAGTTTTTCCAGATGGTCTAAAGCAAAGCATTTCAAGAACTCTACGAAAAATAACACAATAAGTTTTCTGCATGAAATATTTGCACGTTTTGGTGTGCCAGACATTATAGTCACAGATAACGGAACACAATTTATGTCAAGTGATTTCAAGGACTTTTGTGACACTTTTCAGGTAAAACATAACTACACCACCGTTCCACCCTAGTTCAAATGGATTAGCGGAAAGATTCGTAGATACGATAAAGCGTGTACTTGGAAAATCAATAGGGACCCTGACGGATAAAACATTACAAAAATTCCTACAAATATACAGGATAACTAAGAACCCAAATACATCGTCGAAATTATCGCCAGCAGAATTAATGTTTGCTAGAAAAATAAAATCACTATTTGATAAATTGATACCAAAGCAAGCAATCGTCAATCAAACTACGCACACATCACGTAAAAGGTTTAAACCTGGTGATGGTGTATATTTTAAATGTATGAAAAATAATATTTCATATTGGGAGTTTGGTACGGTAGATAAACGTATCGGCGACTTGGTCTACATGATAAAAGGTCCAAAATGGATACACAAAAATCAAAATCAATTGAGAAAACGTCATATAAAAGACAACGAACATGACAAACCTGATGAAAAGGAAGATCCAATTGATATACTATACGAAGTGTTTGATATCGAACCACCACAAACCATGCCCGAACCAAGAAGATCGGGAAGGAAAAGAAAGTTTACAGAACCAATTATAATGACCTCCAAGAGAAAAAGATGTTGAAATCTACATGACTTCAAATCTTGTAGGGGGTGTTGTGGAGACGCCCACTAATTAACATAGGTGGGTGAGTGAGATATATAAAGGTATAAATCTAAATACTGTGAGAGTTCTGCGACGACTGCCACATAGGCAAGACGCCTATGTTGCCTCCAGTAAGACATGCAACATGCCACCTGCCGGAATATCTCCAACTGAAGTATATCTGAAGGCATGTAAATATGTATATAACTTTTCTGCCTAATATATTATTGTATACCTTTACTTTCCGTGTTCTTGTTAATTATTTGTGCAGACAACAATTATCTTGAAAGAAACCGAGCATAAAACATCCATTGACAAATAGACGTAAACCCCAAGACAAATTACAAACAGTTGGAAAAGCCTCGTTCCGTCCCACTTCCCCATTTCATATTTGGCATTCAATTAGCATATTCATTCGCATAACACAAGTAGGTGTTCTGACATAATTTAAGTAACTGAAGTCACTTTGATTAAAAACTGATTAAACTAGCGCTTCCTTTCTTATATAAAAAAATCATGTCTAGACGATTTTTTTCTCTTTTCTTTTTTGCCATTTTATTTTTATACTTGGTTTTCATTTCCATTAAAAGAACTGACTTCGTGTAAAAACAGGAGGTATATTGTTGCTTGACGATGTCTTAAGAATGAAACAACAGATTTATTGTAGCGACTTCTAGTAATATAATTTACCTAAATTGAATTTATATATATATATATATATATATATATATATATATATATATATATATATATAATTGCGGTGTTAGCTTATTTTATTTACGTTTAAAAAAACTGCAATAAGAAACATGTTTTTCTGTTTTTGATATATTTGTACCATGAAACCATGAATCAAATTTGTATCAAAGAAATAAAAAAAAAACAATTTTAGAATTTGAAGTGTGGATCAGTTATGTATATAAATTCAACATAAAATTATTTATTTTAGTGGCGTTTTAGGGCAGTTGAGGGACGTTTTTGGCCTTCGGCAAGATCAAAGTGTAGTATCTGTTCTTCAGACGCACTTCCGTTTCTTATTCTCTGTGGAGGAGAAATCCTTCACGACTGAGACAATTTTAAATTTTTGTTCCTTTTCTCCACATTTAAAAACGACTCTGGTGTCTAGCTGTCCTGTCCCATGGGGAGGCACCTTTACTAACTGGTGTCATGAATTCGCATTTGAACACTTGCGATTGCATGATGGTTGTTCATTTTAGACTTATCTTTTTTTTTAGACAAATCTGCTGAGCGAGATTTTGTTGGAGACTTTTTTCACGCAAAACTCAAATTAGACATAATATCAGTTCTTGAAAAGATTTCACCCCAGCCAAACATGTCGAACTGTATCGAATTATATCCGATTATTAAGGAATGTTTTACTCACCTAATTCAGATGCAGAAAGGCGTTAAAGAACTCAATGCCTCTGCAGTTATTTCCTAAAATGGGATCTTGTAATAATTTTCCGTTTTGGAAATATATTTTGACTATTGTACTTTCACCTTTCTCGTGATAATGAAATCGTGATTCAAATTTTGAACTCCCTCCCTTTCTTATTCTACAAGGATTGTTAATTCTCCCTCAATAAGGGGACATGGGTTGTTATTTCTCCCTCGATAAGGGAACATACTCCGTGATGCTCCAATAATCCCGGTAAAGGATACAATTAAACATTTCAGCTTCCTGCAAAAGGAATCTGATGTTAAAAAAAAGAAAAAGAAAAAAAAGGCCACCTAAAAGATCTGAAGGATTGAAGCTAAATTTGCCAAAGTTTTGGCAAACACAGATACCGAAAATTACAACTTCAAGGTAAGTGTTCACTTTGTGAATTTTCAAACCTTCACGATCCTTTTCAGTTAAGGGGACTGAATCCCCACAAAATAAAGCAAAAATGGATGAAATAAATTTATCAGCAGAACAATGGAGAGGAAGTTGTTCACCAAGATACACAAAAGGAAGTTGGATAGCATTGTTAATAAAGGTGTGGTGGGCATTAATATAGATATACTTAGAGTTTACAGGCTGCTAATTGGAGCTGGAATGTTTTTAAAAATAATTCGTCAAAATGTTTTGTTTTTTTAAATACTTTGTTAAAATGTTTTTGTTTTTTAAATAATTCACTGAAACCTTTTTAAAAATAATAAAAATATTTTAAAAAATAATTGAAATGTCTTTGTAAATGATTGAAACGTTTTTAAAAAATTCATAGGGGTGAAAGAAAAAACATGATTAAAATAAATATCACTAAAAATTAATATCGGTTTTATGTTTGTAAATTTTTGAGATGAAGATTAATTATTTGCATTATTTGGACTACTGTTCTCACCTTGTTGAGAGAAAGAGTCCAGAGTTTGATAAGAGGCAGCTAAAGAAGGTTGGAGGTTACATCAGTCAAAACGTTGTGAGGATAACATTCAAAATGAGAATAACAGTTCGAATATCCCCCCCACAAAAAAAAAAAAAACGTAATACGCAAATGCACAAAGTCATCTGACTTTGAACGGTCTTCAGCTATTTGCCTTCAGCCACATGCAAAAAAAAAAAAAAAAATCCGTTGATCTAGTGTTGCCCACTTCAGGATCAATACGACCTTCGTACTATTGCAAGCAAAGTTCCCACTTCTTCGAATGCCAATAGGGGAAGTAGGAAATGAAATTTAGAAAAAAATAAAAAGCCATAATATGCAAATGTAAAATGTCGTCAGACTTTGAATGCTCTTCAGCAATTTGCCTTCAACCACACATGAAAAAAAAAAATCTGTTGATCTAGTGTTACTCACTTCAGGATCGACACATATTCACTTGCCGTCTGCACCTGCTGAACCATTCTGAGCTATTATTTCTCAAGAGGAGAAATTAATTTGCCTGCACAAGAGAATTCCACAAGTCAGCTGCAATGTCATTAAGAAAATAATCTTTAAATAAATTTTAAAATTCCTAAAATTTCCGGTTAACTGGTAAAGTATAACTCCCACTATGCATTCTCCTCCTCTACACGGAAATAGCAAGAGAAAAAACGTTAAGTCATCTGTCATGGAATGGACTTGAAATCTAATTTATTTCAAGTTAAGCAAATCCAATACAGCAAAAAAAAAAAAAAAAAAAAAAAAAATCAAGAAAAGATATTCAAAATGCACAATCTTGTTTCAAAACTTATACTAGCGGGGGTGCCCGGGTGTTTGTAGGTGTATTAAAAAAACAAAAAAAACAAAAAAACAAAAAGAAAAGCTAATTGCCTTCAAGACGTGTCGCAGCCAGGAAGGGCAGGCTTTTGGATTTGCTTCGATCGGTTTCGCTTTATTTATATGAGAAAGACAAACAAACACTAAAACTCGATCAAATAAAAGATAGACACGACGTCCGTTCGCAAGTCAGAGATAATACAATATAGGGAGTATAAGGAAAGTTCTCCAAAATAGTAACTTGTCGAGAACCCGACGAAAAAAATCTTTCGGACATACACAAATGTACACGCCCATTTTGCCTTTTATATAATAAACTAGCGAGGGGTACCCGGCGTTGCCCAGGTGTTTGGAGGTGTGTGTGTGGAAACTCCGGGGGGTGGGAGGGTTAAAAAAAAAAAGTAAGTATGAGGATCGAACCCGAACCCGAACCTTTGAGGCAAAGTTGTAAATAAAAGTATGAAAAAAAAAAACGTGCGACGTTAACCATTGCCCCACCGTGAGATACTAACGGAAACACGTTTGAATTTATTTAATTACTTGGATTTGGCAGGTGCCGTTTTAATGAGTCAATGAGGTCAAGTTTGACTGCGGGATAGTACCTTCATTTACTGCTGAATGCTTTTTTCCCCCCAAGATGTTATAGGAAAAAGACTAACCCACATGCGGCGAGCGACAAATGTTGAATATTTATCTTCCCGAAATCGAGCAAATTAAATAGACAGGCGAGCTTCGTTGTTAACTGAGATATTATGATTTATATGTGATATAAAAAGTTTTAAAAAGTTGTGAAGTGAGCGATCGCTTCTCTGAAAAAAGCCTTTTGTTGACATACAGAAAAAGCAAACACACATACATACATTTTCGCTTTTATATATATAGATTAGTTTAGTAGACTTTCAAATCTTGATGGCATCAGTCGAGTGTTCTACATGTCCATACCAGCAAAACCTATTTTTCTCTATTAATCCATTAAGTCTCAAAGTATCTAAATTTTTTTTTTTATTACCGTATTGAAACTGTGTAATCACAAAACATGAGTTAGATACACAACCTGAAAGGAAAAGTTATTTTATTTAGAAACCAAAATATTGAATCTCCTATAAATATGACATTGGGTACATTTGATATATTTTGAATATCAAGAAGCTATATACAATCGAGAGCAACTTTACACATTATGCAAAGGAGCAAATCAGTTTTGCACTTTTAGCAATAAGTTAGTGGCTTACTATTGCAAGACTCATTTATATAAATTCATACGTCATCGAACAAATAGAATTTTAGTACATTTTACAATAATTTTAAAGAAGGTTCCAACAACTCTCAGTAAGAGGTTGATGAATATCAATTTTATCTTTTCGTCATAGTAATTATGCAGTAATAAGTACTATTATATATTAGCAAGCCACCCAGTCTTAAGATACGCTTAAATATGATATTTTAATTCATGAAGATTACATATTTATTATTAACTAGCGAGGGGTACCCGGCGTTGCCCAGGTGTTTGTAGGTGTGTGTGGAAACTCCGGGGGTGGGGGAGGGGTTTAAAAAAAAAAAAAGTAAGTATGAGGATCGAACCCGAACCCTTAAGGCAAAGTTGTAAATTAAAGTGTGAAAAAAAAAAAAGTGCGACGTTAACCATTGCCCCACCGCGAGATGCTAATGGAAACACGTTTGAATTTATTTAATTACTTGGATTTAGCAGGTGCCCGTTTTAATGAGTTAATGAGGTCAAGTTTGACTGCGGGATAGTACCTTCATTTACTGCTGAACGCTTCCCCCCCCCCAGATGTTATAGGAAAAAGCGGCGAACGACAAATGTTGAATATTTATCTTCCCGAAATCAAGCAAATTAAATAGACAGGCGAGCTTTGTTGTTAACTGAGATATTATGATTTATATGTGATATAAAAAGTTTTAAAAAGTTGTGAAGTGAGCGATCGCTTCTCTGAAAAAAGCCTTTTGTTGACATACAGAAAAAGCGAACACACATACATACATTTTCGCTTTTATATATATAGAAGAGACAATTCTTTAGAAGAGTTAATTGTTTGACCTTCCTAATAAAATATATTTAATGAACACAGCACAAAAGAACAACAAACTTCTCTTTAACAATAACAATTTGAAATATTTATTTGTAGCAGGAACTGGCAGGTCGGACTGCGAAAAAGGAAGAAGGAACAGAAAGTTCGTTTTTGAGGTCATCGTCAGTCAGTCAGTACTGAGTTGTCCTCAGCTAATAGCAGTTGTCTCCAGTGAAGGCTGTCGATGCTATAGCAGAATGTCCAGTGGACAGGGAACGGGAGAAGAGGTATTGTTTGGCTGAAGGTCCGGTTCTGACTGCCTGACATTCCCTCAAGACCTTTTAGGCAGCAGATGAATCAATGCGCCTTGTTAGCTGATAGGTCAGCCTGTGGCCGAAGAATTCAGAGGGGGGGAGTGCATTGATTCACCAGAAAAAATAGTTCTCTGTAACTGCTACAATTCTCTATCGATTATTAGGTTGAACATAATATATAGTAGTGAGAACAAGACTAAAAAACATATATATATATATATATATATATATACGACTTGGGTGTCATCAACTAGAATTGAAACCAAAACATACAACTCTCCACCCTCATTCCTTTGCCTTTGTCCAAGCCCACATATATATGAAATATATCAGGTTGACAAGAAAGTTCTTGCGGTTTTTAACTTTTAAATTCAAATGATCATATCTCGACTCAAACGAAAATTTATTGATCGAAATAAGCACCATCAGAATCAACACACTTTTGCCAACGCAAAACAAGTATATTTATGTCAGTAACATAAAAATCTTGTGTTCTGGTGGCGATGAAATCACTGAAGGCATTTTTGATATCATTTAGGTTTTTAAAGCATTTCTCATGGAGAAAGTTGTTGAGATGCTTGAAAAGTGGTATTCGGTAGGTGAGAGGTCTGGAGAGTAGTGCGGACGAGACAGAGTTTCATAGCCCAATTCGTTCAGTCACAGGCCACCAAACCTTTTGATGTCATAACTCAGTTGAGAAACGGGTCGTTCTTGTGTACAAGAAAGGAAGTTGATACTTCATAACAGCGTTTCTTTTGACTGTCGTCTAATTTTTGAGGCACATATTTATCAAGTTTGTCTTTCCAATCCCTCTCAAATGGTTAGAAATTGTTGTACATGTTTATCTAATTCAAAAGTTCTAACATTGGTGTGTGGATTAGCTTTGACTAAGGTTCTTAACCATTGTCAACATCCAATGGCCGACCACTACACTCATCTTCAAGACTCGTCAGAGTCGCAAAATTTCTTAAATCACCATTGTTCTGTGTGTTCAGTAGTGGTTCCTGGGTCAAATGCTTCATTGGTATCGCGAGTTGTTTCAGCAGCTTTTCGGTCTAGCGTAAATTGAAATAAGAAAATTGTGTGAATTTCTTCTTTTTTTTTCCCCTCTTGTATTCAACGTTCTGAAAAAAAGACAATTGTTTTAAACGATTGTAATTTAAACGATTAGATAAAACAAAAAATGCTCTTTAAAATGATATATAAAGTAAAGGTATAATACAAACTTATTGGAAAATACATAATTTGAAATCAAAATTAAAAATTCCGCAAGAACCTTCTTGTCAACTTAATATATATTAGTGATGGGACGATTCTAAAATTTTTCCCCAATTCTGATTTTTAAAAAATTTCTTAACATTTAATTAAAGATTCGATGTTTTTCAAATTGTTCAAATGACTGTATCCCACACCTCTGTGTAATATCTGCATATATTTTGCAAAAATTGTAAAAAATACACTTGAGAGAGGGGGGCATATATTACAAGATTAGATTTTTCTAAAAGTTTTCTCTAATGTTTTCTTCGTAATTGATTGAAAATTGTGAACAAGATTGGTTTCCTTTCAAAACAAATCTCGTTTGCATTTGGTCGTCGTTGATGCTATTTGAAATTTTCATAAACGATTAAAAGGAAATATTGGTATGCAAAATTAGAAAATTGCTTCGCCTTCATAGAAAATACCCGTAAACTAAATATTAAAAGTGAAAAAGGTATAAGAATAGAAAAAAGCTATGAAATTCGAATCAGAAGCTTTATCCGAAAACAAGCCATGCGTGCGTGATCCCCCTCTAGTGCTGCACGTGAGATGACGCCACAAAAAATAGTGAAGAAATTATTAATGTGAGAAGTGTGAAGGGCAAACATTGCCTTCACATTTTCGCCAAGTTTCAGAAAAATCTAATGGATGGAGCAAAAGTTATGAGGTAAAAAGTGTCAGTTTTTACAATTTTGGAGCATATTCAATTCTATTTCATGACCACCACTAGGCCTGATATGTTACACTGTAACAAAGCTATCTCAAAACTTATCAAAACCGACAGTTAAGGACTTAACTCATGCGAGACAGGTCTTCCGTTATCTAAAAAGGAACCAAGGAACAATCTTTAGTATTTAAAAAATCCACAAATTCCCTAAATTTAGAGGGATTTTCAGATTCAGACTGGGGAAACTGAGGATCGAAAAAGTATAACGGGATACTGTTTTAGACTGTCAAAGACTGGATCTATGATCTGGAAAACTAAAAGCAACAAATTGTTGCCCTTTCAACATGTGAGGCAGAGTTTGTTGCACTTGTGTACTCAGCACAGTAGACAATTTTTCTAAACACCCGTTTAAAGTCTATTTTAAAACCAGATCTAAGTAAAAACCAATGGTAATTCATTGTGACAACCAGAGTAATATCTTATTAGCAAATAACTATGATTCATCAAAAGTCGAAGCATATTGATATAAGATATCATTTCATAAAGAATGAAATCGGTAAAAAAATCTATTACTCTGAATTATGTAACATCTGAGAATAATATAGCCGACATTTTCACTAAACCTGTAAAAAAGACAGGATTAAAACATTTTATTAGTGAACATTTTGGAATTTAATCTTGAATGAATATATTTTCAGAAATCCAAAATGAGAAGTTGAAACCACAAAAATAAATAAATAAATAAATAAAGGTTGTAAATTGTCCCGGGTACGATGCTAAACTACAACCATTTTTTTTCTTGTCTTCCTAACAAAATAACAAACTAAAATATCTAACAGAAAGTTTCAAGTTTTTTTTTAACAAAAAAAGAAAAATTGTATATTTGAAAGAAATGTGTATGTCTGTATTTCAATGTATATATTTAAAAAGTATGTATATCTTTATGTATTTGTATAATATATGAAAAGTGTGTATATCTGTATTTTTATATGTATTAAAAAAAAACTTAAACAATGTGATTAAAAATGGCTTCCTTTTACACACATTATACCAATATATTGACTGTTTTTTTTTTTTTGATAAATGAGAATAAAAGACAAATTCCAAAAATAAATAAAACAAAAGAATTTTTTTATTTTTTACACTATGAAACCAAAATGAGCCCGAAAGGACTTTTTCATTAAATCAAAAAAAAGATGGGGTGGGAGGGGTAAAATGTTTTCGAATACTAATGAGGTTATGACCCCAATGCTATGGACAATCTTATTTATAACTACGGTTAGACAATCAACCAATGAGAAACCTTCGACTGCATCATAAAATTATTGAATTTTGGATTCAAGTCAGTTCGTTGTCAACCTCCATTTTGAACGACTGAACCACTAGTGATCATGACTGCATTGATTCTTCCGCGAATAATCTATGCAGAATTTCTTCGCGAATCTAATGCCACCATCTTTATTCTAAAGAATTACTCAACATTCGAGATCGTGACTGCATTGATTCTTTGCAGATTTGATTTACTACCGCCATCTTTGTTCAACATAATGGCTCAACATTTAACATTAATTAAAATATAAAAAAAAAACATTTTTTTTTTAAAATTTTTTTATTTTTTATTTTCTTTTTTTTACATGGGTGTCACCACTTATCAAGGCCCAGAGGCCACTCGAGGATAAGGGTTAATAGGTATACATTAGTCATTGTGATTTTAGCATAGTAAACAGTGGGAATTTTGTAACTTGGATTACTTAGGGGGACGATTCAATTAGAACTTGTTCACATTGGACTTTTTCTTTTTTTTTTTTTTCATAGGTATCACCACATTATCAAGGCCAAGAGGCCACTCAAGGATAAGGGTTAAAGAGTGTACAGTAAAAATTGGACAATATAATAATAATTAGTAATGAAAATTTGGTAAATTTGATAACTTATATGGAACGGCTCATCAAGAACTTATTTACGTTAGACTTGAACACAACCATATTGTAGTCAGCCGGAAAGCAGGAAAATGGAAGACAATTCCACAGGCGTGCAGTTCTAATAAAAAAGCTTTGTTCATGGAATCTACGTTTAGGTTTAGGCACAGATAAAGAGTGGGGGGAATTATTGATAGTGTTTACAGCTAGACGAGTGTTTCTTGTGAAAGTTTTGCGAGGGGGGACCATAGGTTGAAGCTCAGTCGAACACTTTCCATGAAAATAACGATACATCAGAGACAAACTCGCAACATCTCTTCTGTGAGATAGAGGTTGCAAGGAAGAGAAAAGGACATCTCCTACGAGGCTAAGGAAGTCTATTTTGAACTCTATCAAGGCAGGACAAGTCCTTTCTAGCAGCTCCTGCCCAGATGTGGCAACAGTATTCCATCCTTGGACGTACCTGGCTCTTATATAGATAGAGAATTGCATCAGCAGTGAGATATCTACTGGATCGATAGAAAGATCCCACCATTTTTCCAGCGGCCTTGGCAACAGATTTGATGTACGTGTTCCATTTAAGATCAGGAGTAATGGTCAAGCCCAGAAGCTTGTCAAAACTTGAGGCCTCCTCAAGACGAGAGCCATTCATTTCAATTGATGCCAGATGGGGATCAGAATGTTGATGATGTAAAGAGAGAAGCTTGGTTTTAGATGCATTAAAAGTAACCAGCCACTCCTTTCCCCATTGTACTACATGCTCAAGATCAGAGGAGAGAGAATTGGAGAGAACTTGGTCGTTTACTGTCTTAGATGTGCTAGCATAAATGGTAGTGTCGTCAGCATAAATGTCTACAAATGATGTAAGGATGTGATTTGGAAGATCATTAATGTAGATCAGGAAAAAGTTGGACCCAGGATGGACCCCTGAGGGACACCGGCATTAATACTGTGGGCTTCTGATTTTTGCCCCTCAACCACTACTCTTATGAACCTATCAGAAAGAAATGATTTAATAATTGAGAAGACATTTCCAGCTATACCATAGCTAGAGATCTTATGAAGTAAACCTTTATGCCATACCCTATCAAAGGCCTTAGATATGTCAAGAGCAATTGCCCTAGAAAGGTTGCCTCCGTCGAGAGATTTGCTAATCATATGAGATATAACTGTAAGCACATCTGCTGTAGATCTAGCAGAACGGAAACCATATTGAGTGTCACTAAGAAGGTTATTTTTGTTGAGATGGTTGATTACTTCTGTATTTAACAGATTCCAGCAACTTACTCATGACGCACAGGAGACTTATTGGCCTGTACTGAGAGGGGGATGAGCGATCACCTGAATTCTTAAATACAGGGCATACTGATGAAATTTTCCAGGGAGATGGGAAACTATTCTCCTTAAGACAACGTTTAAATAGTTTTGTAAGTATGGGCGCAAGTTCAGGTTGAAGTTTTTTGAGTACTATAATTGGAATACCGTCCGGGCCAGTTGCTTTACTGGAATCAAGGTTTTTGATTAGCTTGGCAACATCACGTACAGATATACGTATATCACAGTGTGTTTTCAGATACAGGAGGAAATATTGGGGGTTGGCGGCCTTGATCGCAAAAGGTAGAATTAGCTGCAAAGTTCTTGACAAAGAGTTTGGCTTTGTCTGATGCTGACGAGATTACCTCAGGTCCATTGATCATAGTTGGGATGGAACACACGCTTCTGTTCAGGACTCTGTTTGCTATTTGCCAAAACTGGTGGGAACCAAGCCGCTGCTCAGCTACTTTGGACTTAACAGATTGAGCATACAACCATCTTGCGCTCTTTATTACTTTCTTACAATGGTTGCTGGCAGTCCTGAAAGCGGCTTTAGTTTCCATACATCTATTACGTTGGAAACAGTGGAAAAAGCGCCTCAGGGGATTAGCAATAAACACACCCTTCTCAAAGAGAAAAGGCAAAGCCGGGCCAGATGGACCTTGTAGAACTGCACAGGACCAGAGACATATGAGGTTCCTTCAATAAGTTTCCTAACTTTTTTGTGCAGGCATTTCAAGTTATTGTAAACTCTTGAAAATTCAGTATGTTATTGTTATACATCTTATGAGATGACTGATCAATTTTTATGATTTCAGGTTTAACAGGAATTGGAATACATCCTACTAAAGCCTGATTGTAACTGATTGGTGAATTTTAAAAAATGCAATCTGGACGCAAGGACACTTTAGAAGAACGATATGCAATTAATTATACATATGGAATACGCCATGTCTTAAAATGTGCCTCCAGTTATACCCTGAGTGTACTGCACCTACACCTTAACCTTCGTAAATCTAAATATACATTGACTGGGCAAAATTCTTAGCTCAATTCCTAATACCTACTCAAACTATAACGTTATCCTGAACCTAAACTAACAAAGTTTAAAAAAAATGAAAAACCTAAAGGTAAAAGTCTTAATCGACACTAACGCTTTTCTAACAAGCCTCCCCACAAAACTGCTTACACTGCATGCCCCTAAATCACTTTGAGGAGTTTAACTATTCATTAGATATATAACCTCTACCAACTAACCCTGTAACATTAACTAACCACGCGGGGGTCGCAGAAATACCTGGATTAGGACCCAGGCGTGGAGCAAACACTCTCAGGGCTGATGGACCCAGTAGATCTTCCCAGATCACCTGTCTAGGAGAAGGAAAACTCTGAAACTAAACCAAAGGGTAGGGAGGCCTCCCCAGTCTTGGGTGACAACTTTCCTAGAGCTGGTAACTCAAACAAATTACCGGTCTGCAAACCTAAATTGCTTAAGGAGTAGATAGGCTCTGTCTATCGCCAGCTTCCATACTCCTTCTTTGCCTATTAGTCAGGCGCAGAGACACTATCACAAGTGAATCGACAAAACACTTAGTGGTAGATCTTGTTTCTTGTCTAGGGCAATGAATGCCGTTCCCCCACTCCCGACACATCCCACCCCTCAAAACTGGCTACTTGGAAGTGCTTGAGTACCATACATGCCTGTGCAATTAGATTGGGGTGATCTTCTTCTGATGGGCTCAGGGTACTGGATTGACAGTTCCTGGCTGCTGTTTCTGACTGGTAGTACAGGTGCCCTAACTCTTTGTAGCGCTTAGAGTGGCTGCTCCATCAACAGTTGTATAATATCAGGATGTTTGTAGTGCCATGTTGTGCATGGAAAGGGACCCTGCACTCATCCCCGATGGGCTTTCCTGAGGCCACAGTCCTAGTTGAAGAAAGGTCAGCTAATGGTCTACTTGTGTTGCATGTCTAATACCCTGCATAACCTCTTGTTCAACTCCCCCTCATCTAACAAACTCTTTAAAAACATGATGACAGTACAATCAAAAAATAAGCTTAAACCAGGCCTAGGGACAAACAAACCCAATTTGCCTCCTCCCTTGAGGCTTGCATTCACTAACATTTGTGGGCTTAGAACTAATTTAAATGATGTTGAAGCATTTCTCCTAACAAATACCCCGGATATCTTAGCACTAAACGAGACTAACCTACACTCCTCCATCCCTCTAACTACTTTAACATGCCTGGCTATCTCCCACTCTGCCATAAAGACTGACAGACATATGCACGGACTTGGAGTCTACATTCGTAATACTCTCCCCCTGACTAGAGAAACAAACCTAGAAACGGACGATCAAGCCTTTATGTGCTTTAGACTAAACATACAACATAACATTAGCTACTTTTATTTTCTCTACCGCTCTCCCTCGACCCAGGACTGCACCATAATAAACAAAGTCTCTGACAGCATAGACACAGCACAAGTACATGTATTTGGTGACTTTAATGTTCACCACAAAAACTGGCTTGGATTCTCTACTCACACAGATGCAGTGGGCAGCACAACACAGTTTTGCTATATCTCACTCCCTATCACAAATGGTTACGTTTCCAACCCGTTTCCCTGACCAGCGAGAACAACATGCATCACTTCTAGATCTGTTTCTGACTACAGTTCCCGAGGATTGTATAACAAGTGCTGACAGCCCACTCAGGAACGTTGATCATGCAGTGAAATCGCCCTAAATTCTAGACGCAAAACTGAAGAGCCAGTGCTCAAAACAACGAGATATTATAAAAAGGCTTACTGGGAAGCCATCAGAGATCTTATCAGAGATGCCCCATGGGGAAATATTTTTTCTCTTCCTGCTGAACAGTGTGCAAATGAGACCACTGAATGGTTCAAAACTGCAATCGAAGCATATGTTCCCATGCAGAAATTTTATAGCAAGCCCCACTCTCCCCAATGGTTTACTTTGACTTGCGCAACTGCCATTGCTCAAAGGCAGCATGCATACCGCAAATTTAACCGACATAAGTCCAGTTCAAACAAACAGAAGTATATAGAAGCTAGAAAGAACGTTAAGAAAGAAATAGCAACAGCTAAGAGAGAATTTACTGAAACCACTAAAAAACGCATCGAAGCACAAAAATTAGGAACCCGCGACTTCTGGAAAATCTACAACAGTGTAGTAAATAATGGGCAATCAACAATTCCCCCACTAACCAACAATCACGAGGTTGTTTGCTCAGCAACCGACAAGGCTAATATGCTTGCCAGCCGGTTTGCCTCGAACTCCACACTGGACCCTTCCAACCACCCCCTACCTGAATTTCCTTTGCAGACAGACACCACGCTAGACGATCTAAAAATCACCCCTGCTCAGGTACACGCTATCATAAAAAACCTTGACACTTCAAAAGCATGTGGACCTGATCTCATCCCAGCTGTGCTATTAAAAAAGTGCCCAGCCAAAGTAGCTCCAGTTCTCTCCAAACTCTACAACAAATGCCTTAACGAATCATGCTTTTCAGGCTGTTGGAAAACTGCTTCTGTGGTACCAGTATTCAAGAATTCTGGTGAAAGAACTGACCCATCAAATTATCGCCCCATTAGCCTCCTCCCACTTTTCGCCAAAATATTTGAGACCATAATTAACCATGCTCTAGTCCGGCACCTTACAGATGCTAAACTTCTGACTGACAATATGGATTTAGACAAGCCCGTTCCACAGCAGACATCCTCACTGTAATCTCTGAACATATATACCATTCACAGGGCAAAGCGGTAGCTCTAGATATATCTAAGGCCTTTGACAGGGTATGGCATGAGGGTCTCCTCATGAAAATTAAATCATACGGTATCACTGGTAGAATACTTAACACAATTAAATCCTTCTTAGATAAGAGAAAAATCCAGGTTGTCCTCGACGGTCGTACATCTAAACAGTGTGATATAAATGCGGGAGTGCCTCAGGGGTCTATCCTTGGACATCTATTGTTCCTAATATTTATTAATGACCTCCCCGACAAAACTGCCTCTGAGATGGGTATATATGCTGATGACACCACACTCTATAACAGGCATGACAGGAAAACAAATGAACATAATTAAAGAAATGGCAAAAACACTAGAGGATGACCTCCAATCTGTAGTGGAATGGGGACATAAATGGATGGTCACATTCAATGCTGCCAAGACTAAACTTGTTTCCTTCAATAATTACAAGAAACCTTCTCTGCCACCAATAGCAATGGAATGGCCAGTGACTCCCTGTCTGAGAGTACATCTTTCAAACTGCTTGGCCTAACGTTCACAGGAAACACGAGTTGGAACAATTATATTGAAAACATTGCCAGGGCCGCTGCGAAAAAGGTAGGCTCTCTCTACCGTGCTAGAAAACTGCTGACACCTGAAAGTATACTGTACCTCTATAAGGCCACCATTCGCCCATGTATGGAGTATTGTTGTCACATTTGGGCTGGTGCATCTGCTGCTAGTCTCTCGCTCCTAGACAAGGTTCAAAAGAGTCGCAAATCTGATAGGCCTTGAACTGGCATCTAAGCTTCAGCCTCTAAAATATCGACAAAACGTTGCATCCCTCTGCCTGTTCTACAAGTATTTTAATGGTGAATGCTCTGACGAATTGCAGACACTTGTGTCCCCATGATGTAGACACTCTCGACAAACCCGACAGGCAGCTAAATCCCACCCCCACACAGTAGAGATCCCTAGATGTAAAATATCTTTCTACTCTAGTAGTTTCTTCCCCAGAACCGTTAGACTCTGGAATTCCATTCCAGGCCCCTGCTTCCCTAACTGTACTGACATGCAGAAGTTCAAGTGTAACGTGAACAGACATCTTGCTGCCCAAATCCCAACAGTGCTCCAGTAGTTGCTTCCCCTGATAGTAGCCCTCTACACCAAAGTGGCAGTGTGCCTTGTTTGGGGTGAAAATGCAATAAAAAAAAAAATAAATAAAAATAAAATAAAATAAAATTCTGTTTTAAACTTGGAAAAAATGCAACAGAAACGTATGGAATGCTTCAGACTGCTTTTGGACCATCTTGCATGAATTGAGCATCAGTTTTTGAGTGGCATAAGAGATTCAAGGAAGGCAGGGAGTCTGTGAGGAATGATGAGAAGTATGGAGGAGTAAGGAAGTCAGAACACTAGAGTTGATTGGTCAAATAATTCCATGGATAAGGGCTGCCGTGTGTCTATAGAAACAATAAATTCAGTTTGCTGTCAATATGGGAACTATACACACAATTATTCGTGAGGAACTGAAGATGCAGAAGATTTGCGTGAAGTTTGTCCCAAGGGTGCTCATCCTTATTATAAACTATTTGACCAAGATGGACATCAAGACATTTCCTCACCCTCCCTATTGTCCAAACCTTGCTCCCTGTGACTTTTGATTATTCCCTAAGCTCAAGGAAAACAGAGGTTGTCGTTATAAGACAATTGAGGGGATGAAAGAGGCTGTTGGAACGGTACAACAAGTGCATTGCAGCCAAAGGAGATTACCTTGAAGGGGACTAGAATGCTATGCATGTAATATCAATAAAAGTGCCTATATGAAAAAAACGTCTGGAAACTTATTGAAGGAGGTTGCAAGGAAGAGAATAGGGCATCCCTCCACTAAGCTACAAAGTCTATATTAGACTGTCAAAGTAGGATAAGGTGTTTCTAGCAGCTCCTGCTCAGATGTAACAAGAAAGGTTGCAGGGGAAAAAAGGTCATCCCCTACTAAGCTACAAAATATTTTTTGAACTCTGTCAAGGCAGGATAAGTGCAGATTCTGCCCAGATGTGGCAACAGTACTCCATCCTAGGACGTACTTGACTCTTATACAGATAGAGAATTGCATCAGCAGTGAGATATCTACTGGATCGATAGAAGAATCCCACCATTTTTCCAGCGGCAACGGATTTGATGTACGTGTTCCATTTTAGATTTGATTCAGGAAAATTGTTATTGCATTTGCTTTTGTTTTTTTTTTGTTTTTTTAGAAATTGCACTCAAAGTGATATCACAGACACAAAAATAAAAAAAAAAAGTAAAAGCAAAGTCATGAGAAAATACAGAAAAAAAAAGAAGAAAAAAAAAGAAGACGGACTCAATTTCAGACCTGAAGTATTTTTCTTTGTAGGGCGGAGTGGGTGTGATGCTGTGTCGAGTGGCACATCACGGTGGCCTAAACAAACAAAAAAACAAAACAGGAACAAAAATAAAAAAATAAAAATTGACACAAGCCTAAATATTTCTACAGAGAGAAACAGACCAGAAAGAAACAAACTATTAACCGACATTTTTTAGATTTCAAGCAGATTAACGCTTAGAAAAAAAAGCTTGTCAAACAGAAACCAAAAAACTAAAATGCGAAACATGAACACGTTTTCTTAAATTAAAAGATAAACCAGAGAAAACACAAGAACGTAGATAAACATATATTTATCTGTGTGTGTATGTATGTGTGAAGAAAGTTAAAATATACAAATTATGATTTACAAACATTTATTGTTCACTTGAAGGACCCGTGTACCGGCGTTGCCCGGTGGAAGTATATCCCACCTGTAATGAAAAAATAAAAAATAAAATTACGGTCGTTAGTGGGAGTCACTTAGGCCCATTAAAATAGTGGGCACTGGAGCCCGTGGCCAAAATGAAGATACCGTGGTGAAGTGCTGATGCATTTCATATATATTGAAGTGTTGTCTTTCTGCATTTACTGGCGTTTATTGTGAGTGACTTTATATTTCTACATTGTCACTACCATTCGCCAGCCTCTTTTGATACTTTTGTTGTAAAAGTCCAGAGTGCACTTTGTCACTCATATCTGTCACCACTCTGAAATCGATGGACCCATCTCCTAACTGTGCTGACATAAACTGCATCAGCTTTGTAAATGTTCAACAGGCGCTGGTGGATGTTAATATTTCTCAAAAGTGCTCAATACACATGTATTAAATTAATGAAATCAATTATGTTAATTGTCTGCTCAACGGTTCAAGACTGATTCCAGTCAGTTTTGATTTTCTGATGTTTATATAATTTCACACACACACGCACACACACACAAAGGATAGAACTTGAACACCTACTAAACACTATCTTCGAGTGTAAGGTCTCTTTGTCCAGAGGTTTGTCAATACAACCTCGCATGAGGATATTTTTCCCTGCAAGTAAACCATGACTAAATATTCAAAATCACATAGTATTTGTAGCCCAAATAAGATCTCAATATGGCTAGCTAATACTGACTTTTACAAGGAACTAGCCTGGGTGCCCGGCGTTACCCGGGGTGTTTAGAGGTGTGCGCTGAGTAGAAGAAAAAAAAAAAAATGGTAGTAGGCAGGCAGGCAGGCAGGCTCGAACCCGTGCTGTGAAGGAGGAAAAGAATGTGAAAAAAAAAAAAAATGTGACGTCTTTGCTGTTGCGTCCATTGCTAAACCGAAAGTGGCATAGGTTTAAATTAAGGCTAGTCAATCAAAAAGAGAGGATGACTTTTGAAAATATCGGCAAAAAATGTGACCCCTCTCTGTAGAAAAGTGACCAATTGAGGGTGCAGGAAGTAATGTTGTTAGTCAATTTTTTTATATTTGTTGTCCAAAGGGTCAAGCTTCAAAACAATTCCAATCTGGTGAAAATCTGTCACCTCTGTTGAAAGTTTTAGGCAGGCATACAAACAAACATACATACATACATTTAAACAGACACATGAGATTTATATATTAGATGGTTCACCTACTCCAAATGATGTTACCTCAAGTATCAGTATGAAGCTGGCTACGCCATCAGACTAGATGAATTCTTGTCCTTGAATCTACTAAGACCAAGAGACCACAAGAAAGGTATATTATAAAATATTTAAATAGTTAATGAGAGAGGAAAATTGTGTTCTCAACTACTTTACTAACTCAGTGTTGTGAAGTAAACTTTTGAATATCTATGCTTTGCATTAGAGATCAAGTGTTAGCCCCAGGAAGGGGCCCTTTGATTTCTGAGACCTTCACCTGAAGTAAAATGAAATAAGAGAAATTTATATATGTACGTGTGTTAAAGACTAATCAATGCTAAGTGTTAAATGTATAGATTTCTACCCAGAAAAGAGAAATTCTTTCCCCTTTGTCAGAAATATTGCTTATGAAATGTAAGGTCTAAAGGACAAAATAAGGGAAGAGAGAGTTACGCAGCTGTAAAAAGTAAACCCAGGGTCCGCTTTCTACTCACTATACAGAAAAATTTATTCAAGACAAAGAACAGGGAGAGAAACGGGAACTTTTGTATGTGTGTGAGAAAATGAAAGACAGACAGATAGGCAGACAGCTTCATTCGTTACTACTTGTTTGCACTGTCCCCATTTGGGAACAAGACCCAGATGTATCTTTTCTCCTTGAAATCTCACCAGGCAAGAGAGAGAAGAAAAAAAAAACTTCATCTCCCATATTTTATTTGATTTGGGAGGGGGGGGGGTAGTCAAGTATTGAAATGCGATATATGTTCAGTTTTTAATTTTTTTTTTTAAGAAATCGCTCCAGACAATGCATGAAGCCACTTGATATATATTGGAGATGCCTATTGACCTTAATCATGAAAAGACCAGGGTTACAGGTAAGAGAAAAACAGTAAGCAGGAAGAGAGTTCCGCAATCTTGCAGTACTTGGAAAGAAACTACTAGAATAGGTAGCGGTATTACAATGAGGTATCAAAACAGTGAAGTGAGTGAAACCACTAGACTAACAAGTCAAACAAGCTGGAACAAAGGAAGCAGATCAGACAATTTGAAGAGCATGTACCATAATAGTATTCATAAAATAGACTGAGATTAGCAACATCACGTCTGTGAGAAAGAGGTTGCAGAGAAAAAAGAATGCGACCAATCAAATTACAGATATGTTTCTGCACCTTATTAAGAACCCTCAAATGTGATAAAGATTCACCAGTGAAAATATAACAATCAATTCCATACATAGTCTGAGAGTAGATAGAGATCGAGAATAGCCTCAAGTGTTAAAAGTGATTGCTTTCTTTGATGGTATTTCCCTAAATTGCTGGTGTAAATTCTGCATTCAGCAAAGCATAATCAGAGTTATCTGCCCCTATGTAATTTTGGTGAAGAAGAAAAGTCGACATGTTTAATTTCAGGTTTTTAATTTTTTTTTTTTGCAGTAATAACTAATATCAGCTAATATGTGTTAAGTATCGTTTTTATGCAAGAAAATTACATAAATATTTATTGCTGTATAAAATAGGGTTGATTTCCTAATGTATTGTTGCTATTTAGTGGGATGGGTTTGTTTTGGCATTTCTCCCAAACTTATTTTGTTCTAAATTTCTTACTTGTCTCGTTTTCCTGAGAAAAAAAAATCAGTATTTATCATATTTAATGTGAAAATACATTAGGAAATTAACCTTTTTGTTTTGTGAAAATTTATTTCACTTAAAAAAATTCAAATCAATAAACATAATCCATCAGTTTTTCTTTTTTTAATCTTTTGAGATAAGGCTTCGTAATTCGAGGCCAGTGGCATAATGGATAGAGGTGTTGATTCTCTACAGTTCCAGCTAAGGATTGTCTGAAGATAGGGTTTCAATCCTACCCACAGCAGGCCAGAGGATTAGTTGGGCAAAACGTGATGAGCCAAAAGGAAGGCAGTAATTACTGGGAATAAGTTACAAGGCTCAGCATTCCTATCTCGTTGCAGTTAATCACCTGAAGAAGGCCAGAGGATGAGTTGGCCGAAATGTGGTGAAACAACAACAACTTGAAAGTTGAGGATAACAGTCCACAAAAAAGTATGAATGCACATAAGCCATCAGATCTTAATGCCATCCGCTTCCAAGACTAAAATAAATTTTTATGGAAGAAGTTTCTTTAAAAAAAAAAAAAAAAAAAAAAACAAATTGAACATGCAGGGTTCTCCTCCACAGGTGAAAAATTTACTTTCACTATGACTAATGTTTGTGCAAAACTTTTTTAAAAATTCCCAGGCATGGTTACTGAGAAAAGTGTGAACAAACGAACAAATTAATGATATTTGGGCAATTTTACCCCTATAATGACTCATAGGAAGGAAACCAAAGTTACCCCGGAAAATTCCTTCTTAGCAAAAATTTACTTTCACCATGACTAATGTTTGTGCAAAATTTTTTAAAAATCCAAGGCATGGTTATTGAGAAAAGTACGAACGGACAAACGGGGGTGAATTACTAGGTCCAAACCACTCCTTTGTCGAGGGACTAAAAATAAATTAAGTAATAATAATAAAGAACATGGACATGTTGTGCAATGGATAAAGGTGCTGATTACAATCAGCTCCAATTGACAATCGTCTGGTATAATTCTTATAAGAATCTGTAGTGCAGTGGTTAAAGTACTTAAAAAAAAATCAATTGTAAAAGTGATATTCTCCGGAAGGTTGAAGGCTCAATTTTTAATGTGGGGAATAAAAAAATATAATTGCGAATTACTTAGGACCTCTATCCAGTCATGGCTGATGGAACAAGAACATGCTACCCCCATGAAGTAAATAAAGGGTTCCATTCGAAATTTTGTCTATATTCCAAAGTTCAACAAGATACACTGAAGAAGGTCGTAGGTTACATCGACCAAAACGTTGTGAAAATGACACTCAAGATGAGAATAGTAATCCGATGAATCCAATAGATACGGATCTTATTCTTACTTGTAATTATTTTTCCACTCAGTCATTTTTTGAACTGTACTAATTTTGACATGACATGCAAGTACGTAATGTTTTTTGTTTAATTATCTCTTGCTGAAGTTGGTGAGATGTTGAAGGAAAAAAAAAAGCATTTAATCTTCGTAGCCTCGTAGGAGATGTCCTTTTCTCTTCCTTGCAACCTCTATCTCACAGAAGAGATGTTGCAAGTTTGTCTCTGATGTATCGTTATTTTCATGGAAAGTGTTCGACTGAGCTTCAACCTATGGTCCCCCCTCGCAAAACTTTCACAAGAAACACCCGTCTAGCTGTAAACACTATCAATAATTCCGCCCACTCTTTATCTGTGCCTAAACCTAAACGTAGATTCCATGAACAAAGCTTTTTTATTAGAACTGCACGCCTGTGGAATTGTCTTCCGTTTTCCTGCTTTCTGGCTGACTACAATATGGTTGTCTTCAAGTCTAACGTAAATAAGTTCTTGATGAGCCGTTCCATATAAGTTATCAAATTTACCAAATTTTCATTACTAATGATTACTATATTGTTCAATTTCTACTGTACACTCTTTAACCCTTATCCTTGAGTGGCCTCTTGGCCTTGATAATGTGGTGATGCCTATGTAAAAAAAAAAAAAAAAATCACATAATATAAGAAAATATAATTTTATGCGTAAATTTTTCAGTATTTACTTCAGTGCTCAATACATAGGTACAGCTAGGTAGTAAGTTGTGAAAATATATTAAAAAAAAAAACCCTAATAGCATGTGCGTATATATAAACGTGCGACAACCACAACTTTTCGCATAAGCCTGACGAATTCTCACAAGAATGAAACGCGAAATATTCTGTGTAGCTTAATTGCCATATATATATTTTCATAACTTATGATCTGCACATGTGTGCTTAAGTGACAGACTTTCATTTCAACTGTAAAGTGCTCAACAATAAGAAGCGAGTTCTTAAAGGGGCTGACACAATTATTACTATAATAATAATTAAATACTTACAGACACTCGTGTTTCATCCTTTCATGAAACATCAGTGCAAGGTGTCACGATTATATATACATTATATATATATATTACAAGAAAAGCGGGAAATTTGTCAAACAACGATTTATTTTTACAAAGAATAATTTTGACAAAGTTTTTCAAAGACAAATGTTATATTATACTCATAGATACTTAAAATGTTGTTCATGCACCTCACGTCTTAACCTAGAAAACCAAGCTCGTGTGACGTTTTGAAGGAATCACGAATTTTATTCATGATCTAAGCTGACCTTCAAATTTCCCGCTTTTCTAGCGGCCACCCTGTATAATAATTTATATATATATATATATATATATATATATATATTGTGTGTGTGTGTCTGGATATGTTGGAAGAATCTATAAAATGCTTGATCATAAGAATGTGAGAACTAAAATAAAAACTGCACGAACAAAACAATATAACACTAGCAAAACCCGTGTCCCGGCATTGTCTAGTAAATTTAAGAAATCAAGAATTGCATCACTATTCTCCAAGTAAATTGATCAGAAAGATTCTTTTTACCAAAAATGCTAAACTTTATCTACGATATTGAAAATATTCATAAATAGAACTGTACGTGATGTAAAAAGAATTGAATAGAAAAGCAAAACAAAAACAAAATGAAAAGTTAATTAATGAGAGTTCCTTTTGTGAACCAACATGTCAATTAGTTATTGTTCAGACGTTGATCATATACGTATGATTGTTTCTATAAGAATGCTTTTCTCATAAATAGACTGATACAGTTGCTTTATAAACACCCAAGAAAATATCAGTGCTTACATCATAAACAACATATTTCAGTGGTAGACCTGAAGAATCTTATCCCAACTCGCCATTTTTTTTTATTTTCATATTTTTTTTTTCAATTTTTTCAATAGATTATTATCGAATAATCACTAGCCTACCAGATTATAAAAAATAAAAAAAAGTCAATATTTGAATATTTGTAGGGGGTGCTCAGTTTCTAATGCAACTTTCGAATAAATCGATAACCCATTTTAGAACCATTCGATATTTTTAGGTCAAATTTGGCAAATTCAGCCTTCTTTTGAATTTCACTTTTCCAAATAATCGGAAAATAAGTCTAAACAGCTTTAAAAAGGCTAGATTTGTGAAATTTGGCCTAAAAAGTCGAGTTGTTCTAAAATGGATGATCGATTTATTAGAACGTTGCATTGGAAACTCAGTGTGACCCTATGATCATCCAAGTCACTATCTTTTTCGACAACAACTAAATATAACTTCTTTGTGTGTCAGAATCCCGTTAATCGATTTGGTCTTCAATTCACGACCGGTGTTCGTCAGTGCTTCTCACGTCAGGGTTGATATGCCGTTGCCTCACCGGTCTGTCATATGCTAGAAGAAAAGCAATTCCATTCTAGTCTACTGATGAAATTCCAGAAAAATTATATACAAATATATAATGATATACAATTGTCTCACAGAACAATGTTCAATAATGTCCGACTCCACTGAGCCTATAAGTAGATTTCACTTTTCTTAGATGTAGTGGTGAGGTCGGCGCGGGCAGAGAGGGGTGTGGCGATTCCCTACAAGTTGTTCAGTCTCAAACTTTCAAGCTCCACTAGCCTCTGTCTGTTTTTCGACTGTGCGCTCTGTTAATATATTCAGAAAAGGGGTTCTCTGGACCAATCATACCCAACAACGTCACCCCAGAGGAAGTCCCCCCCCACCACCACCACGCGTGGGCCTGTGGATCTGTGAATGTTCTCATGCTCCCATGCACTTGAATTATAAACATCATCTCTCCAGAACCCTGAATCATTACCTGTTTTGAAGTACAAATTTAAAAAATTACATTGTTTTATCAATTTTCATAAAAAATGAAAATCACAATTCTAATCTCTTCTCTCAGCAGGGTTTTTCGCTGTCACCCGGGCACACCAATGATAATTAAAGAATAAAAGAATCATATCTGCCTGGCTTTCTCCAGTACTCAGCATACCCCCAGTGGGGAGCCTAACCACTCCATGGGATGGTCACGTCACATGAGCACATCCTACAAATATTTAAATACTGACGTAAAAAAAAAAAAAAATTTTTTTTCATAATTTGGTAGACTAGTGTCCATTCGATAATAATCCACTGAAAAATTGAAAAAAAAAAAAATAGAGTGCAAGATTCTTCAGGTCTGCCCACTTCTTTGATGGTAATAAATAGCAAGTTGACTTAATCTGTCAGTACAACAAACAGTTCAACTTAAAAAATATACAGATTAACATTCAAAGTTTTTTTTGGTTTTTTTTTTTTAATCTTTTTTAGCAGCTATCGAAGAGAGCTCTATTCATTTCAACACAGAGATTTAACTACCATCCCAGAAAGTACCTCTGACGCAATTCTTTACCTATATAACAGTCAGATTCGTTTCCTCAAAATGGAGTACTTCTGTCATATTTGGGGCGGGGTGCACGAAGCACTCTTTCCTTTCTTGACAAAGAACAAAATCGCCTCAGCTGTCTAGTGGGGAATGAGCTCTTCTCCTCTCTACATCCCCTTTCACACAAAAAAACAAAGATGCATAGTTTTTCTCTACTCTTATGCTGATGGGTACTTGACGGAGTTCTAATCCTTGGCACCTACTCATGTAAAAAAAATAAAAACTCACAGCAAGAACTCGTCTAATTACAGCTGCAACAAAACCTTTCCCATCTTGCTTTACCAAAAATCAAACGAAACTTCCATGAACAAAGTTTCTTTCCTAGAACATCCCAACCTACTTCCAAACAAACTACAAAATAGTAGTCTTCAAGTTTAATGCATACAAATACTTGTTGAGCAGTCTTGTTTGATGGTCAATTCGTCTTAAGTAATTGTTTCGAATTCTCTCATGATGGCGGTCATTATCTGATTGGCAATCTGGTTAACTTTTACTTTCGTAGACCCCTGACCTTGCTAAGTAGTGGCCCATTAGTAAGTATATATAACAACCAAGCCAATGGGAATGAAAAGTTTACCCGATACAAACAAGTGTAAACTTCAACCTAAATATTAATATATTCATATATTAATCCAGATCAAATAAAAAAAAGCTCAATACAATCACAAGCAGAGCTTATTATAAAGGAAAAAAAAAAAAAGAAATTAAGACTGTAAATTAAAATTTACAATTAAATTTATTGTTTGACAGAATACTCCAAAAACAATTTTCAAAAATCCTTATTCAGTGGAGTTTCAAAGAATGCTATTCTTCTCATCAGTGGAAAGAAATTAGCAAATTATTATTATAGTCGAGCTAAAATTTTCTGGTTAAGGCATTAAATGAAACCGCAATTTATGATGGTTGATCATAAATTGCAAAAAAAAAAAATGTGTTCCTGCCAGTTAAAAGCGTGAAAATATGGAGAAAATTGCATGCATACGTAAGCATTTTCGACTACGAACGGAAATAAACGAATAAAATAGGCGTAACCAGACGATTTTCTTTTTCTTTTTTTTAATAAAAATGATCAATTTCCAACTGTAATTAGTCTAAAACTTTCATTTCGAATTTGTGCATACCAGACGACATACTACATTTGTGTAATTTTTCGTATACTACTGCTTTTTATTCTTTTATTTATTTATTCTTTTTTTTTTATATTTTTTCTCCGTTTTTTTTTTTATCTTTGTTTTGCGTATTTTTGTTTGTTTTTTGCTCGGCTGCTTTATTTGCTTATTTTTTCTTCATAAACTTTGAGATTCGGGTTAGTTAGGATACTTCAGGGTTCAGGGTTAGTGTTGGGGTTAGTTAGGATGTGTTAAGGTTAGGAAACGTACAAATTGAGTTTCATACGTGCACTTATCAAATAAACACAGACTAATACACTGTTGAAAAAGAAAGACAGACGAAAACATGACCGTAGCAAAGGCGAAAACATAATTGCCATGACAGTTTGCATAAGAAAAAAAATGTTACATACATAGAAAACATACAAAGTAATTTTTCTTACTTTGAAACCCTTCCAAAACAATTAATCTAAACTAAACATTTTCTTTCATTACATTTCTTGAAAATGTACATATAGTCCGTTCGGCAAAACACGTTACCGTTCGAAAGCGTTCTGTGAAACTTGATGTTGACAACATAACTACTGATATTTTCTTGGGTGTCTATTAAGCAACTGCACCAGTGCACCATTTTTTTTTTATCGATAATTCCTTTCACACAATTAAAAATAAATTAGTTCAATTATAGTATAATGACCGTTAGAATATTTTATATATTTCGTTTAATTTTTGCACAAATTCTCGATACAATTATTTATATTACACCGTATTTCTTACCCTGAAGTAATAGTTTGACTTTATGACACACTTGCTATCGCTTCGAAAATTTTACGGCTTAAAGCATTAATTAAAAATAAAATTTTAATTCTTTGTAAACACGAAGGAAAATCTGTCATCCATTGATATGAACATCAAAATTGATAATCTCAAACTAATTTATCTTTTAAATGTGACCGTAAAGAAAGGAAAAGAAAGAAATCAATTTGCCTTTTCACTTACAATTTACGCGACATGAATTGGAATAAATACATCGAAGACATTGCTAAAACTGTTGCAAATAAGGTGGGCTCTCTACAATACTTGAAAATTACACACACATGAGAGTATCCTATATCTAATCAAAGCCACCATTCGCACATGCATGGAATATTGTTGCTACATCTGGGCTGGTACATCTACCATTAGTCTACCTCTTCGATATGCCCCCCCCCCAAAAGTTTCAAACCTAATAGGTCCCGCACTATTGTTGCAGAGGGTTTAACAACCAGTTATAAAAAACAGTTGACCGTACAACTAAAATATTAAGACTCAGAGGCAAAAAATAAAGAAACAGCAAGGCAAGAGGAAGAGTGACAAAAAAAAAAAAAAAAAAAAATGGAGTCAGTTTAAAGACGACGAATTGCCTTTTATTTACAAAAAGGAAGTAAGAAAGGCTGCAAGTCGTGCTGGAAGGCTGTATGGAGGTGTGGCAGACGCAGGACAGCTGAAGAATGCGACAGGCTCTGGAAGGCTGTGGCAGGCACTGGAAGGCTGCAGGAGAGTGCGGCAGGCGCTGGAAGGCTGCAAGAATGAGCTGGAGGCCGCTGGTTGAAGAGGGAGATCTCAGGAAGCAGACAGGCAGTAGTAATCGCATGGTAGTAGTTTGTGGATCGCATAAGAATGGTTTAAGAATCGCATATTAATGTGGAAAAAGGTAGCCCTGACAAAGGTAAAGTCGCATCTCGGGAGACTCCTTGCTCTCTTGCCAAGTTACCGGGCCGTCCGCTAACGCGCTGTATTTATGAGAAGGCATTGTTACAACAAGAGCGGTTCTTTAAAATAAATAAATAAATAAATGATTAGAATTCTCCGCCGAATCGAATACAACAAAAAGAATTTCCACGTGTAAATTGTTTATGTTCAATTCAGCTCGGAATCAAAGTCTCTGCTATTCATTTTCATGGAGAAAAAGTTGAATTTTGATTCATTTCACCTCAGTTCGACACAAGAAAAGGGTAATTTGCCGCCAGGCGGTATATATAAGATTATTTACAAATGAAAAAGATGGCCGGCATAGCAAAAATATGAACCACGATGTAAGTGCAACATTATCAACCAAACTCCAATCTGTCTCATCACCGAAATGTTAGCGGTTTTACAAATATTTTAATGGAATGTGCTCCAACGAGCTGAAAGTACATATACCCCGTTCAATGTAAATACCTTCAACTAATCCGACAAACAGCAAAATCCCACCCCTTCACACTATAGATCCCTAGATGCCAGAAAGTTTTCTACTCTAATAGTTTCTTTCCTCAAACTGCCAGACTTTGGAATGTCCTCACGGGTCCCTGCTTCCTCGACTGTATTGATGTGCAAAAGCTCAAGTTAACAGACATATTGCTGCTCAACCCCTTGCATAGTGTCAATGTAAATTTGGTCCAAAATAGTAGTCTCTTACGTCAAAGTGGCACTGCGCCATGTTTAGGGGGCAGTAAAAAAAAGTAATTAAATAAATAAAAACTGAATAAAAAGAAAAAAGAAAAAGAAATTACAACTTGTTAAAAATCAAGTTTGTTCTACAGAAAAGTAAATTTGAACACGAATGCTAAATATTTGTACAGGAAATAAAACAAAGTTACAAAACGGAACGATTTGTTATCTCGAAATCAAAAAAAAATCATTGAACCAAGAACGAATAAATAATAGTTAATTAATAAAAAATGTTATTTATCATAAACAATATGCAAATTAGTTCATGTTAGCTCAGAGCCTTCCAAAGTCAACAGAGTACAAGCCATTTTTTTAAACGACCTTTTTCTTGTTAACTGATGTTAATGCTGCAATGTTCCGTGTGGTCCTAGGAGGTCCTCTATTCCCCCAGTCCTTGCCTCCCGTCTTTTGGAAGGAATAAGTTTATTGCTTATTGTCTGAGGCGCTCATACCAGGGAACACCGACAGGACTGCCCATGCAATTTTCTTAGGTCAGAGTGCTCCTCCTCAGATCTGTCCTTCACTTTCCTGCCCTTGTGTCGCATCTTAAGTTATTTTTTGGAATGTTTTTTGTATTGCATTAGTGTAATAACATCTGAAAACTGGAAAATATTTTAGGTTTAAGTTGGATGTTTAAGATTTAAAAATTTAAATTGATTTTAAGACAGAAAATAATATTTAAGACCAAATTTGGAAAAAAGATGCTAGATATACCAATAGGTTGTCTGCTACAGTTCAGCGAAAAATAATTTTGTTTTATATATATATATATATATATATATATATATATATATATATATATATATATATATATATATAAAAGTGAAAGTGTCTGTGTACATTTCCCTACGCAATAACTCTGTCAATTTTCAATCTACAGACTCGAAATTTGATATACAGGGTACTGAGATTTGGGAAAATCGATGTGATCGGTTTTCGGCCAGAAATTTGGCTGTTAAGGGGTTAAAATTCAAGGATTTGATCTTTGAGAACTCTACCAAACTCCTCCCATAATTTGGGGTCTAAACACTTGAAATTTTAGATATAGGCTCCTTGGACATGGATAATAACTCAATTTGAGCCCAAAACAATTTTAAGGGGTCATAATAGGGGTCAAAGTTAAAGAAATTGACCTGTTTTTTTTTCTCAGCATACACCTCCAAACACCCGGGCAACGCCGGGCTGAAATGCTAGTATATCTATAAAAATGAACGTGTCTCTGTGTGTGTGTGTGTGTACATTTCCCTATGCAATAACTCTGTAATTTTGATATACAGGGTACTGAGATTTGGGAAAATCTATGCGATTGGTTTTCGGCCAGAAATTTGGCTGTTAAGGGGTCAAAGTTCAACGATTTGACCTTTGAGAACTCTACCAAACTCCTTTGACAATGTGGGGTCTAAACACTTGAAATTTTAGATATAGGTTCCTTGGACATGGATCTAACTTAAAAACTTGATTTGAACCCAAAACAATAAATGTTGAGGGGTCATAACAGGAGTCAAAGTTAAAAAAATTGACCTCCTTTTTTTTTTTTTTTGCTCAACACACACCGCCAAACACCCGGGCAACGCCGGGCTGAAATGCTAGTATATATTATATATATATATATATATATATATATATATATATATATATATATTACTTATTTTGGAACTGATGGCTCAACTTGTTTATATTCAAAGTTTCAAACACGCTTTTTTTTTTCTTAAGTTTCTTTTGTTATCATTAAGATAGTTGACAGGAATAGCCAATTAAAACTTATTTATTCCAAACTAGCATGGAATGGGCGGGTCGATCTTGCCGGGCGGTAAAATACGCTTAAATATGATAATCATGCACATTTCGTGTTTTTTGTTGTTTTTTATTACAGAACCTATTCTTTCTTGAATATTATATTGTACTTACTATATAGTAGTGATTCCAAGTTAAAAAAAAATGACTTGATTTGGTTGTTTGGTTTTACGACATATCAACTCTTATATCAATAATATTCATGTTGCATTCAGTTATTTTGTAGAAGGTTTTTATTCTTCAAGCTCTTTGTGCCTTCATTTGCTAGTTTGTAGCGTTTGGTTTGGTTGTTTTATAGTGAATTTTATCGTTTTGGTTCCTTGCCCTGCAGAACATGAATGGGTTTTGCAATGGGAGAGGGAAAAGGGTTACAGTATTAATGTTTGGTACATTTTAAGTTAGGAAACCAGTCAGGAAGTGTGGGGGAGATAGAAAGAGAAAAGGGAAATGAGAAGAAGGGGGGGGAGGGGGGTTGTTTTTGTTTTTGGTTTTTCAGAACATAATTAAGTTTTGCAAAAAGTAGAAAAACAAAAAACATCAATATTATGTGGATTTCGTCTCAGGAAGCCAATACCTTCATACAGCCTGATCTGGTAGCACCAGAAAAATGGCTTGAATCTCATCAGCTAGAATCGAAACCAAAGCACCCCAGCTGCATATCCTATCAATGTCGCTATCGAGAGAAAGGTAAGAAAGATTTAATATTAAACGCCTTGAAGAAATAAACATTTTGCATTTCAACTTGCCGATATATATCTGTACACGTTAATCATCCATCCAAACAAAGATTTTACTCGTTATAAACCATCCTTGGTGTATGATTACTGTTTCCTGTTAATTTCAGTGTTATGTGACCAGTAGTTTCAGAGTTTATCGGTAAAATATTTACACACAAACACTCACATCTGTTTTATACACACACACATTATATATATATATATATATATATATATATATATATATACACAAGACTCTTCTTCCGTGTTTCAGAAGTTCAGACATGTTCAACCAGTTATTTCAAAGTATTTTATAAAGATACATATGCATCTAGAAGAAGGTAGCTGATGTTGTCGGCAGCAGAACGTTGAATGGCCATGAAGGAAGATGACTCTCTAGCAGATCAACGATTTTATGGGTTTTTTTTTTTTTTTTTTACATAGGCGTCACCACTTATCAAGGCCGAGGGGCCACTCAAGGATAAGGGTTAAAGAATGAACAGTAGTCAAAAGGGCAATACAGTAATCGATATTAATGGAAGTTCGGTAAATTTGTTAACTTAAGTGGAACGGCTCATCAGAAACTTGTTTACATTGGACTTGAAGACAACCATATTATAGACAGCTGCAAAGCAGGAAAACGGAAGACAATTCCACAGGCGTGCAGTTCTAAGAAAGAAGCTTTGATCATGGAATCTACGTTTAGGTTTAGGCACAGATAAAGAGTGGGGAGAATTATTGATAGTGTTTTCAGCTAGTCAAGTGTTTCTTGTGAAAGTTTGGCGAGGGGGGACCATAGATTGAAGCTCAGTCAAACACTTTCCATGGAAATAACGATACATCAGAGACAAGCTCGCAACATCTCTTCTGTGAGATAAATACATACAGGGATAGCAGCCTGGAAAGATGTTGGAAGATATGCTGAAAGCCTAAAACTTAAGGATAGGACTACGAACACCGGTTCATTAAGGCAAAAGACAAACTCGCAACATCTCTTCTGAGAGCTATGTTATTCAATTGCAGCTGTGGGGATGACCTAAGGACAACGGATAAGTGCAAACAAGCGAATCAGATGCCACTGCGCTGGGGAAGGTAATGGCAACCCACCCCATGTATTCTGTCAAGTTCAAAATCATGTGATGTCTTCAGAGGAATCGGCTCAACAATGGACCGAAATCTATGAAGAACACTAACCATGATTCCATCTACGGCATGAACATGCCACGATACAAGAAGAGAAAGAAAACATTTCTTTCTACAGAAACCGAGTTCCAAGGTTTTCTCTAAATCTTACCCCTTGGACATGTGGCTTTTTTTTTCTAAACATAATGAGTCACTACATATCAACGCCAAAAGTTATTCGAGGATATAGATCAATGAAATGGATGGATTATCAATTAAATGACGAATATCATAAGAGGATTGATTACTTAAAATAACGGTTTGACAAGTATTTAGTTAATGGATTAAATTCTTAGTTGGAAAAAAACTTATTTTATTTTTGAAGCCATGAATTCAATCTCTAAACTAATATTTCATTTTGGACAGATGATGATGATATTATTATTATTATTATTAGTAGTAGTAGTAGTAGTAGTAGTAGTAGTAGCAGCAGCAGCAAGACTTATGCAGAATAGGGATCGCGTTATAATCGATATCTTTTGAGCAGGTTATGTAAACCGTCAGAAATTGCCAATGAAAATCACAGCAGGGAACAATTGGCAAACACAAAAATGTTGTGAAAAATTAAAGAAATTTGTAAAAACTGATTAAAGTTGTCACCAGGAATCTAGTAGGACCGAGACAGATGTCACAGTCTATGGAAGCAACTATTGAGTTTTGTCAAAAAAATGTAAACATATTTTTTTTTTGTTTTTTTTTTTACATGGTAGTCACCACTTATGAAGGCCCAGAAGCCACTCAGGGATAAGGTTTATTGCAAGTACAGTACGTTAGTGTGGAGATTTGATGAAGTGTTTACTTAAGGGGGCGGTTCATTAGGAATTTGTTTACGTTGGACTTGAAGACATCCAAGTTGAAGCAGGCAGACGGAACAGAGTTCCATAGGCGTGCAGTTCTAAGAAAGAAACTTTGTGCATGGAATCCACGTTGTGATTTAGGCACAGATAAAGAGTGGGGGAAATTTTTCACAGTGGATTCAGCTAGACGGGTGTTTTTCGTGAAAGATTGCAAACCAAAACACAATTTAAACTCTAACAGAAAGCGATACACACCATAACATCAAGCTATATTAGGTGTGATTGAAAAGGAGTAGGCAACAACAAGTAAAAATCATTCCCAAAAAAATTTGTTTGCTAAAAAAAATGATTTATTCATGAAACTTACCACGAGACGAGTGTTTTTTTGTTTTTTAAATATTGTTTCCTTTAAAGTTTAAAATTTTACATTAACTTTTTCATTGTATTTTGTTCATAAAATTTTTTTCTTTTTTCAGTAAAAAATTTGATTAGAGTTTTCTTTAAAAAACTTTGTTCAGCACCTTCCGCCCAGAATATGCAGACAGCAATGCAGCCCCAAGTCTGTATAAATACCAAAATTATAATAATTAGTTTAACGTCTGTTTTATATGCTGGTATATGTTGGACAGCTTTTAAAAATTGACTTCCAAACTAACCTATCTCTGGCCAGGTCTTTATCCTCTTTCTCTTATGTTCATTCTTATTTCCTCTATCTGTCTGTATCACTATTTAAACTGAAATACAGGATCTCCCACAAGTCGTGAACACATTTGAACATTAAATATCTCAAAAACTATTAAAGATATAAAAAGCATGTCGATGTATATATAATGATTAATATTAAAGTTGAACATGATAGATTTAGTTTGCAAATCATGTCACTTTCATATAAATCTCACCTGTCTGTATATATGCATGTATGTATGTCTCGCAAAAACTTTCGACAGAGGCGACGGTTTTTCACGAGATCAGTATCATTTTGAAGCTCGACTCTTCGGACACCAAATATAAAATAATTGGCCAAAAACATTAATTCCTTCACCCTCAACATGGCACTTTTCTACAGGGAGGGATCGTTTTTTTGCCGATATTTTCGAAAGTCATCCCCTCCTCAATTGTCTAGCATTAAGTTAAACCTACTTCACTTCCGGTTTGGCGATGGGCGCAACAGCTAATGCATCACTTTTTTTTTTTTTTTTACTTTCTTTTCCTCCTTCTCGGTACGGGTTCGAGCCTGCCTGCCTACTTCTATTTTTTGTTTTTTATTATTTTGCTCAACCAACACCCTTCCACACACCTCCACTTTCTTTTCCACCTTCACGTCATGAGTTCGAGTGTGCCTGCCTACTACAACTTTTTTTGTTCAATACACACCTACAAACTCCCGGGCAACGCTAGGCACCCAGGCTAGTTTAACATATATGGTCCAGTAGATATAAAGTCTTGAAATTTGATCACAACTTCTGGAACACCCTGGAAGGCATGGGATCTCGGATAAGAACAAACTACGAATGTAAATGAAATAAAAGGGTTCAGTTTAAGATTTCCAGAGTGTTATTAATTATGACAAGAAACTCTTGAAGAGGATTAGAGAGTAAAGCTGTGAATAAGGCAAAGTAAACAGAAATGGCAACACGAAATATAGAAACAGCTAAATCAAGTCCCTATCGCATCACTGCTCGTTTTGTAGGTATTTACATAGAATGTGTGCCAATAAACTTACTCTACTTATAACCCCTTAAAAAAAAAAAAAAATTACCTTCGACCCACACGATCAGCAGCAAAATCACACCTCTTCACTGTAAAGATAACATATTCTCTCTTCGGATTACTTGCTTTTAGAATTCCCTCTGTTCTGGGTTTCCCCAGCAGCTTTTAGAAATGGACTTCCAAACTAACCTATCTCTGCCCAGGTCTTTATTTGTCCCTCTTTCTCTTAAATCCATCATAATCACTTCCATGCAAAAATTGAAATGTTAACAATCACCTCGTTATTCACCCCATTGTTCAACTCCCCACCGATGTCGAACCCTATAAATATGGCCTCTATCACAGTAGCCTCTTATGGTCTAGTAGTAATATGCCTTGTTTGAGGTGAAAAAAATATTCGAAATTTATATATTTTTTTTTACTAAGAAAAAACGTTTATAAATAAATATATATAAAAGAATCTACCCAAAAAATACTGAAAAGATTTTAAAAACTGTTGTACTTACACCTCCAATGTATCATGTAAGCATGTGAAAGGGTGTGCCACTCTCCGAATAATGACACTGGTCTACTAAAATAATGCAGTACCCACCCACATATTAACAATTCACCCAGCCAACTAATTCCAGAACCAATGAACGTTGTTTTTCCTTTTTACAAGTCATTCTATTCTATATTATATACAATGAATCGAAAAAAAAAAAAAAAAAAAAAAAACTCATATCATGGGTTGCTCAATCCTTTATATAGGAATTTTAAAATACACACACGCACACATACGTATGTGTGTGTATATATATATATATATATATATATATATATATATATATATATATATGTCATCCACATACAGTACTGTTTCGCTGCTTCACAGCTCGTCAGTGCGGCTGGACAGGCAACTACCTCAAGCCAGGAACGAAACCCGACCGCCTGTACAACAGTAAAGGCTCCTAACCAGTACGTTAATCGGCGGCTGCTGTGAGAGTCATGAATTAACGATGTTTTGACATCGTCCGCAATACCTAAGCTCAATTTGTTTACACAAAGAGCATTGCTTTATACGCTAATGGTAATTCGTGTATCACTTCTCAATGTGCTCAACTCAAATGGAGGAGCATTATAGTCATCCACATACAGTACTGTTTCGCTGTTTCACAACTCATCAGTGTAGCTAGACAGGCAACTACCTCCAGCCAGGATAGAAACCCGACCGCCTGTATGACAGTCAAGGCTCCTAACCATTATATATATATATATATATATATATATATACTAGCAAAAGTACCCGTCGTTGACTGGGTTCAAAAACAGCCTACAGAAAATGGACTCTGATTTATGAAAGTATAATAGGTTATGAAAAGGAAGGTTTGTAAAGAGATAGCTTCGAATTTGGGGGTATCAAAACCAAAGCAAAATATGATGAAAGTAAAAATAAAATAGATAAACCCCATAATTTATTATACCATACCTGTTCACACTGAAACACTCATCACAATATTCTGTGGATCTATATTAAAAAGCCTTGTTAAACTTTGTGACATATTTCCATTCTATGGAGATCAGGCATGAACGAACACCCCATAATTTTATTATACCATATTTCTTCAAACTGAAACATAATTATCAAAGTATACTTACGCAGATAGATATGAAAAGTCTTTATTAAAGTTTGTGCCTATTTCCATTCTATGGAGGCCAGGCACGAACGCAGACCCCACAATTTATTATACCATCCCTATTTAAGTTAAAACATACTTATCAAAGTATTATGTACATCTATATCAAAAACACTTGCAAACGTTTTTTTTTAATTTTTAAAATTTTTTATTTCCATACTTTGTGGACCAGGCACGAACGCAGACCTCACAATTTTAATGAACCACCGTTCTGCCAGATCAAACATACCCATTCCTGTGTCTCAATACATTTTCTATCATTATATGTAATCGGTTTTTTAAAATAGTCAACCATATAGGAGCCTATTCGTGACCAGACACACACACACACTCCTATAATTTTTTTTTTTTTTTTGTGTGTGTGTACTGAAATTCATATTAAAAACCTTTTCCTATCTATTTAAAAAAAAAAAATACAACTTTGTTATATATGAGTCATGGAATTGCATTCATCTACAGAAGATCTAGCTAATTTGCATATTCTTTTAAACATTTATTTTAATTAATTCCTTATTAGTTTTTTAGGTTTTCTTATGGGATGATCATCTTTAGTTAACTATTACGTGTAATTATATTCATGCAGGTATTCTACATTATTTTTGCATAATATTTGCATAAAAAGATTACAGTAAACACAAACCTCTTTCTATATATATTTATGTATGCGTATATATATTTGTTTAAGAAATGTTACCTACCAAACTCCTATCAGTTTTTGGTCTACAGGCATGAATCTCAATATATAGGATTTTCGAGCCCATGCGAAACTTTATATTTCAGTTTTAGTCGGGGAAAATCGATGCAAAAGTGTGAAAATTTAAAAAAATGGAATTTGCCAGGTAAAGGTCGAACGATGGCATTATAAATATGCATGCATAACGTAATAGCTATTAGTTTATGCTTTAATTTTTAGCCTTGCAGAAACAGGTCTTCATAGTTCGGGCATTAACGTCCAAGAAAAAAGTAAATTGTAAGCTAAATGTTTTGGTTTCAATTCTCGATGATGGCGCACAAGTCATTTCTTTTTTTTTTTTTAACTTATTACGATATGTTGGGTCTAATATAATGTAGTAATACATACGAAATATGCATTACTCAAAATATTATATTCATGCATATTTTTTGACTGGGCAATGCTGGGCGGTCTGCTAGTATCAATATATATATATCTTTGTACAGTTAATGAGAGAGACCCTCAGTAGCTTGCTTCATTAAGAAAAATTAAAAAATAAGAACGAAATAATTGATATATGTATGAAACAGGTTCAGAACATCGGTACCATCGGTTTCAACTCCAGCAGAAAATCATGTACCATTCCATTTTTGTTGGATTTAAAACAGACAAATGTTGTTCTGTACTTCTGTAATATCTCAGTCTCTCATATATAAATATATATATATATATATATATATATATATATATATATATATATATCCGGTTAAATTATTCAGAAGTAAAATTCATAGAATTTAACAAGGTTGACAATTCTCAATAAAAAGATATAATATTTTACTTAATTTACACAAACAAAATTAACATTGATCGCGACAATAAACCTATCGTTTCAATCTAAAAAGAACTCATTAGGCAACCTGAACTTCCGGTCTTAATCGAGGCCAGTCTTTTAATGAATTTCCGATTGACACGACGCTGCCAAATGGTAATTTTGTTTACCTAAATTGAATTATCTATAAATATAAAAAAGGTGTACCGATTAATCGGTAGATAATCGGTAATCAGTATAATTGGCAACTTTGCCGATTAATCGGTAATTGGCTAATTTGGCCTATTAAATTTAAATCATTTTATCACTGCCAACTGACTCATCAGATGGCTTTGACACATTAGCATAATAACTGCTAATTTGACTTAGCATTTAATTAAACGTCTGCCCACTTATGACTTTTTACCTTTATGAAATATTACAAAATGCAAAGTACGATTTCCAATTCTTAAATAATCAAACAATTAGATAAGAACAAATAAATTACAAACCAACTACAAAGTAAAAATTGTAATTCTTTAAGGGAATAACTATAAGCTGAAGTTCTGCACCTGCTGCTGCTCTACTTCCTCTTCTGTTTTAGCTGCCTGTCTCCTCTGCTAACACAGTCTCCTTAGTATTTAAAGTTGAATACTTTTCAGTTGTAATGTGGAAACATTAGACTTTCTCTATTTTCAGGACACAGTCTGTTCCTCATACCACCTGTACTATAGAGCCTCTCACCCTCCAAGATGAAGGTGGTCCGATTAAATATCTTGAAGCCAGTTTACTCAGCAGTGGTAAGGTCTCCTGAGTCTATTTCCACCACTGAAATGGATAATTTGTGCACTAAAGCATAAGAGATTTACTCCTTTTGAGTTCAGATTGTGATTCTTGTATTTTTGTTGTAGTTGCAGTTTCCAGGTTTAACTCAGCTTCTACCTGCTCTAAGTTTTCATTTGTTACTGTAGGCTTATTTGAAACTAATTCATCAAACAGGCTTGAAAGAAATACAGTTTTACTTTCACTTTCATCTTGAGCCTCAACAGAGCTTGAAGAAGTGTATCCTGTTGATTCTGATTCATCATCATAGGTAGAAAATGTAGAAGATGTAGAATCCAATTCTTAGTCTTTTCCATGTCATTCTTTTGAAATTCAAATTTGAATTTGGATCTAGAAAAGCAGACACACAAGTTTTATCATTTAGATAAGATGAAAAAGTTGTTTCCATTGATTCATGGAATTGTTCAACAATGGTAAGGATTCCACTAAAGTCAGAAATATCAGATTTAGATTGGACAACTTTTGAAAGAAATAATCTCAAAGCTAAAATTATAGATATTATCATCGATATAGTTGAAGTTCTGTAACTTGCTTCTTTGGTGATTTTTTTTCAAATAGATTCAGTCACTGGACAATTTTTTGAACAAGTCCCCAATGGTAAGTTGTCATGGTAGATATTTTATAGCGTTGCAAATTCTTGTATGAAAAAAATGAACGAATCTCATTAAAAAGTTCCGGTTTGTGCAAATCATTCGGCTTCCACATATATGTCACGAAAAAGTCCTTTATGATTAATGTTTACTGGATAAAAAATATTATGTTTTTCTGAAAACAAAGTTCGTTTGCTTATTTTAAAACTGGTAAACATTAACCGGAAGGGACTTTTTCTGGGAATTCACTGTAAAGCAGAATGGTCCGCACCAACCGGAAATAATCATTTGTAAATAATCACAGCGTTTACTTGAACAAAGCCAATACAAAAATAAAATAAAGATGTTAAAACAATTTAAAAAAAAACAATAGTACTTAAGCAGAGAACGTTTTGCCAACCTATTTCTTAACATATGGAGGAGAGGGTGTTTTTCTAACTAGTCTGTACTTTCACCTAACATTTTAATAAACAATACAAAACAAGTGATTAGTACCACAACCATTGAAGAAGGACAACTAAGGCTTTTTCTCTGTATGTGTTTGACTGGGAAGGAGTTGAGGGAACCACCTCAAATAGACGAATATAATCAATGCCAAGTGAAGAATTCAACAGAATCACAAAGAAATACCAATTATATAAAGAACTCTATTGTTGATAACATGCAGTTCTTACTTTTATTAAAATTAAATTGATGTTGAACATGTACGTTTACTTAATTACATCGCCATCATAAACAAAGTGAAAAACACTACATTAAATTTTTAAATTTTCTTGACGATACTATAAGTACATGGTGTAAACAGCTGACATTTGGATCTCGCATTTTACAACATGTATTGATTAGACATGCAATATTCCAGAGGTTCTAATAGGTTTTGTGATATGATTTTGAAATTAGTATATGTTTATGACATTTGGTACTTTATTTCTGTCACCAAAATTGAACATTTCAGCATTTTAATCAACTTATAGTTAAGTTGTAGCTGGAATTGTTTAAAAAAATGGGCACAATAATCATTATATATATAATTATATCGAATATTCATATTTACAGTCATTTAATTCAGTTTTATTTGATGATACTTTAAAAACTGTCCATCAGTGCAATTTTTTCTATTGTAAATGATGCAATTTTCACTTTTCACATCCCAAAAATGAAGACCGAAATTGAATTAGAAATAATTGTACTTTTAATTCCTACTGTCTTATATTAGGAATGATGAAAGCATCTTTTTTTTTTTTTTTTTTTTTTTTACATGGAGTTCACCACTTATCAAGGCCCAATGGCCACTCAGGGATAAGGGTTATTCTGTGTACAGTAATGAAAGGGATAATGTAGCAATAGTATTGGAGAATTGGTAAGGTGTCATTACTTAGGGGGGGGGCGGTTCATCAGGAATTTGTTTGTGTTGGACTTGAAGACATCCAGGTTGAAGTCGGGAGGGAAACAGGCAAGCGGAACAGAGTTCCACAGGCGTGCAGTTCTAAGAAAGAAGCTTTGTTCATGGTATCTATGTTTTGATTTAGGCACAGGTAGGGAGTGGGGAAAATTATTGATGGTGGTTTCAGCTAGTCGGGTGTTTTTTGAGAAAGATTGGCGAGGGGGATCAGAGAATGGAGCTCAGATGAGTACCTGCCATGGAAATAACGATAGAACAATGACAGGTTCGCTACGTCTCTTCTGTGGGAAAGAGGTTGCAGGGTAGAGAAAAGGGCATCCCCCCATCAAGCCACGGAGTCTATTTTGTGACATTTTTACTTGTTATTCTTTGTCAGTTGGTTTCAAAGTTGCCATGTTTTAATTGACTCACGTTTTCGCTTCTTCATCCTCAGCAGGGTAGTGTATGCTGCTGACCATCAGTGGAATGTAAATGTAAAATCCAATTTTAAATATGTTTTCTATGCCAATATTTTAAAATAATTATATGAATCATGGAACTAGGAAATTAGACATACACAAGTTTTTACCATTTAGATAGAAAGAAAATCTTGCTCCCATTGATAACCTGAATTGTTCAATAATGGTAAGAAGGATTCCATTAAAGTCAAGAATACTAGAATTTGATTGGACAGCATTTTTGACAAAAATAAACTCAAATCTAAATTTCTATGTATTATCATTGATATGATTGATGTTCTGTAACTTGCTTCTTTGATTTTTTTTCAAATGGATTCAGGAACTGGATATTTTTTCAAACAAGTCCCCATTGGTAATCTTATCAACGGCACACATTACAAGAGCTTTTCATTGTTAATTTATTTTAAGCATATAATATGTTGAATTCCACCATGTGGTCACATCTTGAATGAGTTTGTTCTTCCAAATTAAACTGATCCTGTATTTCAGTTAATTTATTTAGTAAATTTATTAATAGAAAGTGATTAAAGTGAGAAACTATTTCTGTTAAATGATGTAATCGTTGTATTCACAGCCTGAGTTACAACGTATGTACTTATTTTAAATTAAATTCTCTGACACTGACACTGACATTGACATTGACATTGACATTGACACTGACATTGACATTGACATTGACATTGACACTGACATTGACACTGACATTGACAACTATATTTGTTCCTGAATCCCGCAAGACGTTTTATTGAAGATTTACTCATCCAGAGCATTGTGCAATTCTTCACTTGTATGTGCATCAAGAAATGGAACCACTCTAAACACAGCTCTGGACGGTCCAAAGTCATTTGAAAACCAATGAGCTGCCAACCTCAGAAATGGAGCATTATCTGTTGTAGCTGTCCAAATGTCTGTAGTTCATGAAATGTTGCTAATTTCAACAAAAGACAGTTGAATTTTTGTTTTACTTTTATAAATATATCAAAAATTATTTTGCAGTGAAGTATTTTGCGATGGAATGTTGTAATTTAAACAAAGTTTTGCAATAAGCCTATTAAATCCAATGTCAGATGTTACAGAATATGGTTGGATATCAGTAGCAATCATTTCTCTAAATAGATTTCTTGTGACCTGTGATCATTAGTATCCCAAACTTTCTCTTTGGTCAATATTGATTATATAGTAGATTGGTGTTTCGCTAGCGGCTTGTAGTTACTGCCACTTCTTCCTGGAATGTTTGTCCCTGAATAGTCATTGTGATTCCTTTTCTCATTTGCAGCTTTTTTTACTTCTTTCTTTTCAAAGGAATCATCACTTATCAAGGCCCAGAGGCCACTCGAGGATACGAGTTAAAGAGTGTACATTGGTCAAAAGGACACTATCATAGTAATCATTAGCAGTGTAAATTTGGTAAATTGGATTACTTAAGGAGAACGGCTCAGCAAGAGTTTGTTTACATTGGACTTGAAGACGGCCATAATCTGGTTTGTTTCCAGCAAGAAATAGTTGAATTCTTGTTTTACTTTTGTACGTACATCACTGGAAAATAATTTTCGATATGTTTTTGATGGAATGCTGTAATTTGAACAAAGTTTTGCAACAAGCATGTGAAATACAATGTCAGATATTACAGAATATGGTTCAATATTAACAACAATCATTTCTCTTATCACACCTGTGATCATTAATATATCCATTTTCTGGGGGGAGGGGGGGCTAATATTGATTCTATAGTAATTTGGTGTTTCCCTAGAGGCTCGTAGTTGCTGCCACTTGTTCCTGGAATGTCTGCCTCCAAATATTCATTGTGTTTTCTTTTCTGATTTGCAACTTTTTCTTCTTTTTAACGAACCTTTCTAAGATGGTTTAACATATTAGTCATTGTAAAAGTTTTTGCTGATTTGTCACCCTTTGATGTGATGGTTTGACATATGTTGCAAGCAGCTGTATTCTTATTCTTGGGATTGACATCAAAATACTTCCAGCAGAAATTGAATGGTTGAAGGTTGTTGTTAATACTTAGCTAATTTATTACGTATTTAAATAACTTATTACTAATTAGATATCAGACATTTGTCTCAATAAAACGTACATTATCTAAACCAGAAAAATAAAAAGGTCTGCAATGGTAGCAAGAGTCTGAAAATGAGGAACAAGAGTATGACTGATGAAGAATAATTTATTTTTGGTTCGCATATTGTCGCGATTTACTGTACAATTCCTGATCATGAAAACTGAAAGGCGAAGCAATAATTTTCTTTGATGGTGATTTAAAAAAAATAAAATAATTCCATAGGATGAGAAAGTAGGGAAATTTTCCATATGTTTACATCTATTTGCCTCTAATTCAGTGCAGTTGTAAAAGTCTACATGTTCACCGTTATTTGATAATATGGTTTAAACGATGCATATCTCTTCAATAAATTTTCACTGGCAAGCAACAGACGGTGTTAACTTGTCTTCCTTTCTAATATAATTGATATTAGTATCATTTATGACAACAAAATTTGCTGATAAATCGGCATTAGAAAACCTATTAATCGACCGATTAATCGGTAATCGTCCAATTTAATAATCGGTACATCTCTAACACACACACACACACACATTATATATATATATATATATATATATATATATATATATATATATATATATATACACACACTTAACTACAAAAACATATAGATATGCTATTTTGCTTAATATTATAAGGTGATATATATTTCCAGTATTTACTTCAATAGTGCTCAATGTATGAACAGAGCTTAGTATAAAAATACATATGGCAAGTAAGTTACATTACTCCAAGACAGAACAGACAGCAGACTTAAGAGTTTTCTTTCTAGATGCATGTTTCAACAAAGATTGAGGGTGCATCTCTCTCAGTGGATTAAACGTGTACCCCAGATACCAACCTGAAAATTTCTATGTCATGGCGTGGACATATATATATATAATGAGAGAGAGAGAGAATAGCACTATTTACCCGCACATCTGGGAAAGGACTAGAAAAGCTGATCCAACGAAACTAAATTTTAAGCTAGTCACCAACTGTTCACACTAGCAAGACCAAAAAGACGAAGCATTATTAGAAAGAAAAAAAATAACAGATTAATGATATCCACATGGACTTTAAAAACACCTCGTCATCACAAAAAAGTCCAAAAATAATCTTGAGCAATGAATTAGTAATTTTGCAAAGAAACTAGCTAGCACTTATTGTTAATGTGACGTACGAACATTAGCGAAGGATGATTATTTCTGTCATTTAATATTTTAGTTTATCTCTATACTAACGGGGGGGTGGGGCTTTGACTGAACGAAGGCAGTGAAAAGTAACATTCAAAACAGAGAATCAGCAACTATGTCCCAGAGCCTAGCTGGGGTCCGAACACAGTACCCCCGTAATAATAATAAAGGGTTGGGTTCGAGACTCCTAACAAACGGTTCCCCAGTTCGATACAAAACACCTGATGAAGGCCGGAGGGCAAAACGGCCGAAACGTTGTGACGATAACAACCAAGATGAGGAAGTCAGTCCGACAATCTCAATCAATGAAAACACCTCATCTCGAAAATACAGACAATTACTAGTCATACCCTTGTTCCTTATTTTTGGACTCTTGCTAACATTACATGTCTTTATTTTTCTGGTTTAGATAATGTATATTTTATTTAGATAAATTACTTATTAGATATCAGACGTAAGTCATTTAAATACGTAAAATATTAACTAAATATTAACAACCTTCAACCATTATGGCAACCAGTTTCAGCTGAAAGTATTTTGATGTCAATCCCAAGAATACAGCTGCTTGCAATTTATGCCAAACCATCGCATCAAAAGGTAGAAAATCAGCAAAAATTTTACTATGACTAATATGCCAAACCATCTTAGAAAGGTTCGTTCAAAAGAATCAAAGGTTGCAAATAAGAAAAGGAAGCACAATGAATATTCAGGGACAGACATTCCGGGAACAAGTGGCAGCAACTACGAACCTCCAGTGAAACACAAAATTACTATAGAATTAATATTGGCCAAAACGAAAGTTTGGGATACTAATGATCACAGGTCACAAGAGATCCATTATCTGATAGGAGAAATGATTGCTGGCGATATTCAACCATATTTTATAACATCTGACATTAGATTTAATAAGCTTATTGCAAAACTGCGTTCAAATTACAGCATTTCATCAAAAAAGTACTTAATTGCAAAATAATTTTCAATATATTTTCAAAAATAAAACAAAAATTCAATTGTCTCTTGCTGAAATTATCAGCATTTCATGAACTACAGACATTTGGATAGCTACAACAGATAATGCTCTATTTCTGAGGTTGGCAGCTCATTAGTTTTCAAATGACTTTGAACAGTGCAGAGCTGTGCTTTACGAATATGCATGCATAACGTAGTAGCTATTGGTTCATGTTTTAATTTTTAGCCTTGCAAACATGTCTTCATAGCTCAGTCATTAACAGTAGAGGAAAAAATAAATCGTAAGCTAAACGTTTTAGTTTCGATTCTCGGTGGTGGTGCACAAGTCATTTTTTTTTTAACTTTTGAAATCATGACTATATATTGGGTCCAATATAATAATAAATACGAAATCTGCAGTCAAAATATCATATTTGAGCATATTTTACAATCAAGCAATGCCGGGCATCCTGCTAATCTTCAATAAAGTTTTCTAAGTCTTGTGGGATTCAGGAGCAAATATGGTAGCTGGTGCCAGGGAATGTGATTTAGAATAATTATCATACATTGTAACTCAGGCTGTGAAGACAAGCATTACATCTAACAGAAATACAGTTTCTCACTTGAATCGCTTTCTATTAACAAATTAACTGAAATGTAAGATCAGCTTAATTTGGAAAAACACTCATTCAAGATATGACCACATGGTGAAATTCGACATATTATATGCTTAAAATAAATTAAGAACAGCGAAAAATTCTTGTAATGTGTGCTCTTAATAAGATTTCTACCATAACACCTTACCAATGGGGACTTGTTTGGAAAAATATATCCAGTTCCCAAGTTCATTTGAAGAAATCACCAAAGAAGCAAGTTACAGAACATCAACCATATCAATGATAATACATACAAATTTAGATTTGAATTTATTTTTGTCAAAAATGCTGTCCAATCTGATTCTAGTATTTCTGACTTTAGTGGAATCCTTACTGTTGTGGTTGCAAGGTTGAACAATAATTAGTAAGGAAATACAATGAAGACGCAAACAACAAGATAACGCAATAATAAGTGTATTAAAGAAAAGGTATATTTACAATATGTACAAATGACGGTGTCGAGTCAGAGAGTCTTGGTGGGAGGACATGTATGCTCTTCGGCGTCACTTCCGGTGGCATTTGAGTAAGACACGCCAAGGCCAACCTAGGCTTGCCATTTATAGTGTTATGTTATACGCATATGCAAATAATTGGTTGCCACCACAACACTTACTATTATTGAACAATTCAGGTTATCAATCGAAACAAGATTTTCCTCCTATCTAAATGATAAAAACTTGTGTATGTCTAATTTCCTAGTTCCATGATTCAAATAAGTATTTTAAAATATTGGCATAGAAAACATATTTAAAATTGGATTTTACATTGACTTTCCACTGATGACCAGCAGTATACACTACCCTGCTGAGGATGAAGAAGCAAAAACATGTGTAAATTAAAACATGGCAATTTGAAACCAACTCACACAAATTGTGACTAGTAAAAATGTCACAAAAGATGCTTTCATCACTCCTAGTATAAGAAGACAATAGGAAGTACAAGTACAGTTATTTCCAATTAAATGTCGGCCTTCATTTTTGAAATGTAAAAAGTGAATATTGAATCATTTATCATAGCAAAATTTCACAGATGGACAATAAAGTATCATAAAATAAAACTGAATTAAATCACACTAAATATGAACATTCAATATAATTTTATACATAATGGTTATTATGTTTATGTTTTTAAACAATTTTAGCTGCAACTTACTTCATTATAAGTCAATAAAAATGCTGATATGTTGAATTTTGTTGGCAGAAATAACATACCAAATGTCATAAAGATATACTAATTTCACAAAACCTATTAAAAGATACAGATCTGGAATATTGCATGCCTAATCAATGAATATTGTAGAATGCTTTATCCAAATGTCAGCTCTTTACACCATGTATTTCTAAAATAAATAAAAAAGGAAATGTAATAATTTTATGTAGTGTCTTTCACTTTGCTTATCATAACGATATAATTAGGCAAATGTTGAACATCAATTTAATCTTAAAGAGCTGCATGTTATCAAAAATAGGTCTTTATACAATTGGTATTTCTGTTGAATTCTTTGCTTGACATTGATCACATCCATCCATTTGAGGTGGTTCCCTCAACCCCTTCCCCAGTCAAACACATACAGAGAAAAAACTTTGTCCTTCTTTAATGCCTGTGGCACAAATCACTTGTATTGTTTATTAAATTGTTAGGTGAAAGTACAGACTAGTTAGAAAAACACCCTCTCCTCCACATGTTAAGAAATGGGTTGGCAAAAAGTTCTCTGCATAAGTACTATTATTTTTTTTTTTTTTTAACATCTTTATTTTATTTTTTGTATTGGCTTTGTTCAAGTTTGTGATCGTCTACAACTGGTTTATTTCCGGTTTGTGTGGACTGTTCTGCTTTACATTGACTACCCAGAAAAAAGTCCGTTCTGATTAATGTCTACCAGTTTTAAAATAAACAATCGAACTTGGATGTTTTTCAGAATAACAGAATATTTTTTTATCTGGTAAACATCATAAAAGACTTTTTCATGACATATAGGTGAATTAGAAGGATTTGCACTAATCAGAAATTTTAACAAGAGATTCAATTTTTTTCATACAAGAATTTGCGACGCTATAAAATTCCTATCTTAACAACTTATCATTGGGGACTTGTTAAAAAAAATTGTCTAGTTAGTTTAGAGATATTATACAACGTCAATGATAATATCTACAATTTTAGCTTTGAGGTTAATTCTTTCAAAAGCTGCCGAATCTAATTCTGATATTTCTACTTTAGTGAAAAAAAGTGCAAACAAACAAATGGACAAACGATTTTGGGGCAATTTTGCCTCTAAAATGGCCCCTAGGGGAGGGAGCAACCAGACCTATCCAGGTAAAATCCATTCTGGCAAACATTTACTTTCACCATGTTTGTGCAAAATTTTTTTAAAATCCAAGGCCTGGTTATTAAGAAAAATGTGAACAAACAAACCGTCGGGTGAATTACTAGTGTCGGGGGGGGGGGGGGGGGGCCAATAATCACGAGAGGAAGTGGATCAGTTTTCACACCTAGGCAGTATTTTAGTATCTACTCCCACTTGTAAGAAGTATGTAAGAAAGACAAAAGAAAAGGACTGCCTATTTCACCTTTGGTCAATTAAATTCTGTGTTCAACAACGACACACGAATGATGACCACTAAAATCATAATTTTCTGGGCAATAGTTTTATCCACATTTTTATACTCATGGAAATGATATAAAAATCCTAGATTCTTTATAGTTATGACCGATTTGCACACGTCATATTTATGTGTTATCCTGTTTATGATTTGTTTTTCATATGTAGCTTTTATTTTCATTGGGTTTTAATGTTGGTGAAGATGAAATTGCATACATGGGCCCAATTACTTAAAATTGTTTCTTTTTTTTTTTGTTTGTTTTTTTTTTTGAATATCTGGTCTAAAGTATATATTTCATATATATTTCATTTAAATCCGGAAAAAGCAAAAATTCAGACAAAATGATCCTTTGTCTTGTTTTGTACTAATGAAACACTGCTTGTCAAGGCATCAAAAATCACTCAAGCATAATAGTTAACGATACACCAACAAATAAAAAGGCGTAGATCTTATATACATAAGTTAAAGAAAGTGTTTCTCTATTTTATTGACGTGAATAGGTCCCAAAACAAAGACGCACAATCCGTTTCATTAAGGCAAATATTAGTTGCTTTTCTAAAAACATAAAAATTGTATTTCCAATCAAATCTAATATTTAATCCTGATCAGGATTTTATTTTTGATTATTCAGAAGAAAAGAAAGAAGTTATACCTTCGCACTCATAAATCCTCCCACTGTCACCCATAACACAGAACAAATTTAAAGCAAACTAGTTGTAGTAGTAGTAGTAGTATTAATATATCATTAAATAAAATAGACAATTCATATCTACTTATTCTGGATTAGATCCTCTCCAACCTTTTAATTTTCTTGTTTCAGGCAAGAACTGGATGATGTAGTTGTCATAATTACTGTACGTTCAAGTACTTTCGAATCCACCCAAATTTATCAGGAATTAGCTGAAGTGATTTTGGATTATTTAAAGAAGTGTTTATATATATATATATATATATATAGGCAACGCCATACTTAAACACCTAATAAACATCCTAATCTCCGGCTCCAATTTTGAAAGCTTTTATGAACACATTACTAACAATCACAAACTCGAAATATTAGAAAAGTTATTAATTAAAATTCCAAAAATTCAAAAGGGGACTAGAGTTTCATGTGTGTCCTATCAATAAAAATGCCTATACACAAACGTCTGGGAACTTGTTGAAGGCACCTTGTAATATTACAATTTTTTATCCCAGACAACACTGAGTAAAACAAATAGTTTTGATCAATTCCTAATTTCAAAAAAGAACATCGGAATTGAAACGCATTTCCAATTATCTGTATTTTATTAGTTTCCTTTTATGTCAAATAAATTGTCCTTATTTGTAATATCCGATTATCTGGGTCATCAAACTTGGTTCTGTCAGCACTTCCAAAGCCAAATAAACACACATGCATCTAGTGTCTCATGTTTCAAGATTGACCATCTGTCGACACGGAATGATCTTAAATCGTCTGGGTCAGCCATTGTATGATTCAGCTGGTGATCAATGGGAATTGTTCGCTAGACAACAAAAATATTCAACAACTTCTCCAGCATCAACCAGAATGCCAGTCTCTGTCACTGCTAGAAAAATGCTAATTCTTTCTTTCACCTGCTAGCCAAAGAAAAATGGCTTTTTCTTTCAGAAATTGTAATCGTCGTTAAAACGTGGAAAACTGAATTTTTGTTAAAAGTACATTTCACAGAGAAACTCTGCTATTATTCAAAAGAAACTTTGAACGGAGGCATAAGAAGAAATGATTAGAACAATGTTTAAATGATACACAAGCAATATTAAAATACAGTATTGTATCTTAATATTACTTGTGTATCTTTTAACCTAGACGGCACGTACACCCATATGCTTGTAACGTGATCGACCTGAGAGAGTGAATTGCCCCTCATTGGGGAGCCGGGTATGCTAAGATAGCTTTAATAGATCCCAGGCAATGGCAGATATCCCAAAGACTTAAAGTAAGGGATATAGATATATATTTTATTTCATTGTCAAAATATATATATTTGCTTAATTGTTTGAAAATCAGATATATTTTGTTCTTCAAAAATGACGACAGGAAATGTTGGAACAATGGCGTTGACATCGTGTGGCCTGGTGAACTCAATGCCAGGGATTCTGACTGACAGCCGATGAACTCTGGCGGTCATGGGAATAGATATCATATTTGGGTCTCAGATTGCAAGCTAGTGACCTGGCTGAATTGCACACTCGCAATCTGGGGTTTTCCGCAAATACGTGGCATAATTTGATTGGCTTAGGAATTTTCCACCCTGAACACACACAGCAATACATAATGTTAGTGTTGTGCGAAATTAGTGAGTTTCCAGCCAGAGTTTGTGCACGAAACTCAAAGTAACAATACCGCTCCCTGAAGACGTGACCACTTCCCTCTCTATCCGCCGCCGCCTCTGAGGAGAAATGTCTTAAGAACTTCATGTGTACATATATGTAAAAAGTCTGTAACATTTGTGAAATTAACCTTCCGTAGAATAGAATTCAAGCGTCTGTTGTCTTTCTTGCCTGCATGAGTTTTGTTATTCATTTTCAGCATACCAGAAATCTGATGTGACCGCCTCTCAGAGATTTAGATGACACGAGCCGAGTTTTCGAAGTTTCACAAAGACGATCAGGGGTCCTTGCATAACTTCTCCAGAGAGGGTGTTACATGCTACAAAAGTTAAATATATCCCTGGTAAAATCATCCGGCAAAGCAGCAACTTTATGGGAACCTACCTACCATATCAACCACTCTCAGGAAGCAAGGTCTATGATTTGCTGGTCGCTGCAAGAGGAGCAAGCAAGAACTGGTGAGAAATGTATTGTGGATCAAGGGCGCATGAGAACAGGATAACCTAGATCCATGTACAGCCATCAAATTGCACATGACTCCAACTGAAGATTCCAGGCAGCTGATGGAATATAGGGAAATCTGGAGAGAGTCATATTGGTCTGGACAAGGAGCCCAACCAGATAGGTAGATGAGGATAGGAGGAGAATTAAAATAAGACTGAAGATGGATTAGGATTTAAAATTATGGTTATCGTACAAAACAGATACAGGTATTTATCTTGGAGTCACACTATTAACATGTTTTTGATCACTTATGAGGGTATGACTCCAATGATTTCGACGATCGTTTTTATAACGACGGTTATGAAAACTAATCAGAAGCTTCAAATATTATCATAAAAAATATCGAATTTTGGATTGAATTCAGTTCGCTGCCATTCTCTGTATCAAAACAACTGAATGGTGACTGCATTGATTCTTCGCCGCCATCTTTGTTACTAAGATTTACTCAACACTCGAAATCGTAACTGCATCGATTCTTCAATTTGATTTACTGCTGCCATCTTTGTTCAACATACTGTCTTAACACTTTAACTCTAAATCTAGAAGAGATTTAGAGTAATTTTAGACATTGAGCATTAGTAGAAGACACACGGTACCTATACTGTTACAGCGCGTATGAACACGCGGGAAAATATTAGCAGGAGCTGTAAGATAGCTGGTTTGTGAAGATGTTAGCAAGCCTAAAAAAACCACATGTCATGTGCAAATTAGGAAGTAGGCTCGAACTTGTGCGACAAAAAAAAAAAAAAAAAAAAGACACCATATGGCCGGGAGAAGCAAAGTGCGCATTGCAAAAGATGGATTAAAGTCGAAAACAAGAAATGGTTAGCTACGAACAGCATAAGGAAGAGTAGAAAGAAAAACACGTGTGGAAAGAGATGAATGTGTGGCCCCTTGATGGTGGTGGCGAGAGACTTTTAAGCTGGTGTTGGGACGGCAGGGTGTTGTTAATCTCATGGCATATTTTTTTTTTATTTTAAAAGAAACTATAAAAAAAAAGTCTCCTCTCAACATGACATTTTTTTTAATTATAAAATAAATTAAAATACATTAAAATAAATTAAAATAAAATAAATTAAAATAAAATAAATTAAAATAAAATAAATTAAAATAAAATAAATTAAAATAAAATAAATTAAAATAAAATAAATTAAAATAAAATAAATTAAAATAAAATAAATTAAAATAAAATAAATTAAAATAAAATATAAAATAAAATAAAATAATATAAAATAATATAAAATAATATAAAATAAAAAATAAAATAAATTAAAATAAAATAAAATGATATAAAATAAAATAATATAAAATAATATAAAATAGCCAATTTGAAACCATAAACAGACAGCTGTATTTTTTTTTTTAATTTTTTAGAAAGGAAATGGTTTTAATGGTTTTTAATTGATAAAGAGTGAATATAAAGGGGGTTAATTTGTTTCTCATTAATTAATGCTTTTGATGGTATTTTGTTACACTGGACATACGCACAAGTAAATTAATATTTAGATGAAAGAGGAAAAATTACGTACAAGTTTTATAATCTTTAGTAATAAATTCAGAAAGTAAAAACTTATCTCTTAACTTCTTGAATGTTCATCTCGTTTGTGCAACCATTTCTATGGAGCATGGCATGTGGACTTATTATTGCCGTCTTTTTACAGGAATGGGATATCTAATAATCTCTAGATGGGGGGGAGGAGCTTTCCTCTTTATTTTTTTTTTTAAAGCTCAACCTAAAATAACTTTTTTTCATTATTTACAATTTTAATTGCAGATATAGAGAACAGATAGAAGACACAAGTGACCTATTCAACGTCCTGTCATATTTAAGAAATAAGTTTGTCAAAAAAAGAAAAAAAAAAAAAAGAAATGAATTCATGATTTTGTAAAACCGAAGGTATCGATGAGCAACCATATATATATATATGTCATCCACATACACTGTTTCGCTATATCACAGCTCTTCAGTGTGGTCAGACTAGCAACTGCCTCAAGTCAAGATCAAAACTTGACTACCTAAGCAACAGTCGGCACTTCTAACAGTTACGCTATTTTTGGCTACAGCTATATAAGATTTGTTGTCGGCGTCTTTTAGCGATATTAACAACTTCGAAATGTTTTTTTTTTTTTTTTGCTACCTTAGCGAAAATAATGAATCAAATAACAGAGTTTTGATGTTATTAATATCAGTAAAAAAAATGCCAACAACGAATCTTGAATTTAAAAGCGATAAAAACCGTGCATTCAAATGGTGATTCATCGTAGCTCATTTGTACAATACTAGACTACGAATGTTGGGGTCATGAGTTCAATCTTAACCCATGCTGATGACAGCTGAGAGCTAGAAACATGCATGTCTATGCGTATATCTTTCATGCACATTATATTTAATAGTAAAAATAAATAAATATAATAATTATTCTTTTATACCTATAGACACTGGCATTTCATGCTTACGCAATCATCAGTGTCGGAGGTGACAATTCCTGCTGGTTGGGAGTTTCGAACCTAGTCACAAAGCTACCTTTGACTCAATTTACCTCCGGGACACCAAACAATTACCACGAGAATGAAACTAGAAAATTCAGAGTGTTCAGACGAGCAGAAGTCGTGAATGTTGCATATATGCTAGTTGACTGCCTCTTAGTTTATACTGGCAATGATACCCGGCGTTGCTCAGGTGTTTGTAGATGTAAAAGAAAAAACGTGTTAGTAGGGAGAGAGGCTCGAACCTGTGACAAACCCTAAGGCGGAAAAGAAAGTGAAAGAAAACATGACATTTTACTGCTACGCTACGAAGCCATAGGAAGTGAAAAAGCGTTGAAACTTAGCGATGTCAATCAAAAAGTTGACTTGCTAAATGAATGCAGAAATTAACGTTGGCTGAAGGCCAGTTAAGCTTTCTGCCGTTTCTCCCCACGATGTTGGGGAAAACCAGTTCCACACAAAAAGGAAGTGTCCAAATGAATAGCAATTGTCTGATATGAGGGGTTTTCCTGACATTGATCAAAGCTAATTGGGTGGACCTCTTAGAACTGCACATGACATCAGCCATTCCTCAAGGAAATGACCATTTCAAAAGTGTCTCAATATTCTTTGGAGTGTAGGTAATTCCCAGGATGAAGATTTAAAATATAAAAAAGGAGCACTGTTATGAAATGAGACAATATGAGAATGGTGATTTGACCCTTTGCCTAGAAAAAAAAAACAAACGTAGTATCTGTTCTCATACTACACTTCAGCTTATCTGTTCTCGTTCAGTTAAAGAGAAAATCTAGACTCAGGAAATGTTTATATTTGTCTTAATCTAGGGTGCCTCCTTTTAGAGGGAGTTAGATTTTCTCCCTAATTAAAAAAAATGATTTTATGGCCAAATCTGCCCCCCCCCCCCGTGATGAAGCAAGCAAATAGGGGCAAAAGTAGCAGAAAGAGGTTCGGAGTGATAAAGTAACAGTGACCTGGATAGAGAGTGGAAAGGTGTTGGATCATATCAAAAGAGGGTGGGGCTTAAAGAGAAGCAGGTCAGGATTTGCATGGCAAAGAAGAAAAACTACACAAAGAGGAAGAAAAAGACGGGGAAAAAGACAGAGAAAAAGAAAAGATGGAGAAAAAGAAAAGACTGGGTAAAAGAAAGAAAAGACGGAGAAAAAAGAAAAAAAAAGGTAACTTAAAAAAAAAAGGAGGCAGAGAAAAAAAAAAAGGAGGCGGAGAAAAAAAAAAAAGGAGGCGGAGAAAAAAATAGAGACGGAGAAAAAAAAAGAGACGGAGAAAAAAAAAGAGACGGAGAAAAAAAAGAGACGGAGAAAAAAAAGAGACAGAAAAAAAAGAGACAGAAAAAAAAGAGACAGAGAAAAAAAAAGAGACAGAGAAAAAAAAAGAGACAGAGAAAAAAAAGAGACGGTGAAAAAAAAGAGACGGTGAAAAAAAAGAGACGGAGAAAAAAAAGAGACGGAGAAAAAAAAAGAGACGGAGAAAAAAAAAGAGACGGAGAAAAAAAAAAGAGACGGAGAAAAAAAGAGACGGAGAAAAAAAGAGACGGAGAAAAAAAGAGACGGAGAAAAAAAGAGACGGAGAGAAAAAGAGACGGAGAAAAAAAAGAGACGGAGAAAAAAAAAGAGACGGAGAAAAAAAAGAGACGGAGAAAAAAAAAGAGACGGAGAAAAAAAAAAGAGACGGAGAAAAAAAAAAGAGACGGAGAAAAAAAAGAAACGGAGAAAAAAAAGAGACAGAAAAAAAAGAGACAGAGAAAAAAAAAGAGACGGTGAAAAAAAAGAGACGGTGAAAAAAAAGAGACGGAGAAAAAAAAGAGACGGAGAAAAAAAAGAGACGGAGAAAAAAAAGAGACGGAGAAAAAAAAAGAGACGGAGAAAAAAAAAGAGACGGAGAAAAAAAGAGACGGAGAAAAAAAGAGACGGAGAAAAAAAGAGACGGAGAAAAAAAGAGACGGAGAAAAAAAAGAGACGGAGAAAAAAAAGAGACGGAGAAAAAAAAAGAGACGGAGAAAAAAAAGAGACGGGGAAAAAAAAAGAGACGGAGAAAAAAAAAGAGACGGAGAAAAAAAAAGAGACGGAGAAAAAAAGAGACGGAGAAAAAAAGAGACGGAGAAAAAAAAAGAGACGGAGAAAAAAAAGAGACAGAGAAAAAAAAGAGACGGAGAAAAAAAAAGAGACGGAGAAAAAAAAAGAGACGGAGAAAAAAAAGAGACGGAGAAAAAAAAAGAGACGGAGAAAAAAAAGAGACGGAGAAAAAAAAAGAGACGGAGAAAAAAAGAGACGGAGAAAAAAAAAAAGAGACGGAGAAAAAAAGGTCTAGAAAAAAAAGGCAGATATAAAAGAGGTGAGAAAAAAGAAGGCAGAGAAAAAAGAAGGCAGAAAAAAAAGGCGGAAAAAAAGGAAATGGCGAAAAAAAAAAAAAGGAAAAAGACGGAGAAAGAAAAATCCACGTCAACAGACAACACAAATATGACACAAATTTAAAATACAAAGTTATTTTGTCGAATTTTCAAAGTCAAACCCAAACAGCATTTTAGCTAACAAATCAAAATTTGTTTCTGACTAGCCAATTTGCATTTGTTAAACTATGTTATTGAAAATGTAATGTTTTTTTCTACAATTTATTTTAGAAATAACTTAGGACAAACAATTGCTAATATGAAACATTAAGTAATTACATACAACTAATAATCAACAAGGTGATGTTGCTAGTCTCAGTCTATTCTGTCCAACTTTTTACGTTCAAACACGTCTCCTCCCCGCATTATGTATTGAGAATTTGAACAAAACAGTCGATTCCATAGTTTGAAAGAGTATCCAAGTTAAGCTGGTCACACACCTGCCACCAACCTTGGTAAAATATCATGCAGGAAAAAGGTGTAAGGTTGTACAGAGTTTCAGATTTTAAGAAATTACAAGTTTGTATCTAAGATCCGCTCGTCAGATGTACTGCACCTATCCGAAGGGAGGTGGGGGAGGGTTAGGGTTAGGGAAGTGGGGGAGCAGTCACAAAGAAGGAAATTATCGTCTTTTATTTTGGCAAATAGCAAACACATGGGAAAAATGGGAAATGAGAGATGCGAAAGTTTGGGAAGAGATCTTATTAACAGAGCACAACCCACACCTCATTAATGGGTGCCTTGTTTTTAGAGCAAACAGGAAGAGAAAGTCTCTCACATGCCTTAGTGCACACCCCTGCACTCACACACGCACCGTAACCACCACGATGCAGACTGGAATGTTCTGCTGGTTTGAGAAGTCTTCGGGTTAAATTCACTGTGAATTATCACTTTGAAAGTGTATTTACTCTTTCTATGAAGTCAATGTGTTTGGTTTATCCATCATCTAATTCCAGCTGATGTAGTTATCTATAGCATAAATCTCACCTGTCTGTTTAAATGTGTGTATGTATGTCTGCCTAAAACTTTCGATAGAGACGACAGATTTTCACGAGATCGGTATCGTTTTGAAGCTCGACCCTTCAGACGACAAATATCGAAAAATTAGCCAAAAACATTAATTCCTTCACCCTCAACTGGGCACTTTTTTACAGGGAGGGGTCGCTTTTTTCGCCGATATTTTCGAAAGTCATCCCTGCTTTTCGATTGACTGGCTTTAATTTAAACCTACGTCACTTCCGGTTTGGCGATAGGCGCAACAGCAAACACGTTACTTTTTTATCCACGTTCTTTTCCTCATTTGCGGTACGGGTTCGAGCCTGCCTACCTACTACCACTTTTTTTTTGTGTTGCTCAGCATACATCTCCAAACAGCCAGGCTAGTTTTTTAGAAATGGACTTCTTACAAAGTGCTAAAATTGACTTTTTATAAAAAAAAATTATAAATAAAGAATTAAACAAAATAAAACAATTTTTTGAACCGAAGTGGAATTTCTGTTTTTTGGGGTTTTTTTTTTTTAGATGAAGATTGATAATTTGTATTATTTGGACTACTGTTTCCATCTTAGTTATTTTCATATTTCAGCCGATGCCGAATGAAGATATTGAAGAGTCTGGCATGGCTGACCACATATGGAGGGGAAAGAGAAAGCATCTGCTCTTATAGGACAAAGTAAAAATCATAGACAGAAGAACATTGGAGTGTAAGAAGTTTCAAAGAAGCAATGCGCATATTAGACGACAATGGACAGGGAGATAACTCTAAATAATTCAAACTTTTGCAAGACTTTGGGAAGTCAGTCTTAATATAGAGCATTGGAAAAAGTCAAATTCACTTTTAAATGATTTTCTTTATACGTAAACCTCCCAATAAACAAAATCAAATAGAAAAATCTGTATGTCGTGCATACATGTTATGGAAATAAAATATCGTACACCAAAAATCATGTAAATTGATCAAGCTTTATTTTTAAACTTGCAGGACCCATTAACCGGCATTGACCAATGGAACCTGCCCCCCCCCTCCTCCCAAAAAGAAAAGTAACCTACGATTGTTGTTGGTGGCCACTACCGCCCTTGAACAATGGCGGTCATGGCCGAAATGAAATAATCTGGTTTTCACTGGTGATTAGTGATGGTTTGGGGCGATAACATGCAGGTACTGTTTGAATTTAAAAAAAGCAATTAAGGGAATGTGTAAATCAGTATGAATTAATAAAATGACAAAAAATGGTTCATTAGAAATAAAAATGCAAAGTAAAACAAAAGTTTTAGAAGTTAGGGATTCTCACTGTATATGAAATGTTTAGATTGATTGAAATCAGTAGTAGCAGTCCTAGCTGTTTCCGTCTGTTGTTCAAGTCTTCCTCTTTTCAACTCTTCCACCAATAGTATTAACGTAAATTCCAGTTTCATGTTGTCTTTTTTTAATGTGTAAAAGAAAACGATTCCAACTTTTTTCACTTCACTTTCAGTACTGTCATATTAAGAAGGGCGTTTGGAATAGACATCCCAAACTACCCATGTTAAGAACAGCTTTCGAAATAGACACCACCAACCTCCCCATGTTAAGAATGGCGTTCAGAATAGACACTCCCAACATCCTTATGTAAAGAACTGCTTTCGGAGTAGCCAACCTATTTTTTAGTGGGGGGATAATTTCACCAAATTTAACTACGATAAGCATTGTCAGCATACCCACTCACAAATGCAAAATAAAATTGGAGGGTGGCAGTTTCGGTAGAAGAGAAGTAGATCTGTTTATCGCGCATGTGTACAAACCTGGCAGCCAATGAATTACAGTGCATAATACAGGTCCTTGTATCTCTAAAAGGACTCGTCTCCAAACTTGAATGAGATTTTCTTAATCAGCATAGTCGAAAGCATATAAAAGTTGTCCATTCTACAAAAAATTGTGGAGGTGAACCTAATGTACAAATTTACCTCCCATCTCACCCCCCAAAAAGTTAATGTGTGCATAATCTCGAGAAAAGAAATTAAGTTAATTGGTGGGGGGGGGGACAAAAAAAACGGGAAGTGTGCCTAAAACCAGACCACTGAATACAATATTTCAGCTAATCTTCAAAACTGCTTACTTATATATTTGGGCAATATATTAAGATATTTGTTGTTAATATAATTTTTTCAAACATATTTACGTTTTGTTTTTTTTTCCAAATATAGTTGTTGTTTTTAAATATACTTTATTTAAATATACGTTATTTCAACCTGTGCAATCTATCACGATCGTCGAAGTAAAAAGTAATGTTTCGGCAATGTGTAATAGTCAAAACTGTTAAACTATTTTCTGTTGCATATTCACATATTTGAAACTGCTAAAACTGTAAAAAAAATCTGACACATTCATTGTTTTCTTTTCATATTTCTGTAAGTAAATATATGCTAAAAATATCTAAACAGTTTGACAAAACATATAAGATATTAACTTATATAAACATTTTAAAATCGCATAGCGTTTCAAACTAAGATCAATTGATAAAAAAGTGTATGTATTTTTATTGTAAATAAAGTACATTCAAATATAAACTTAACTTCGTTTGAAAAAAATATAATTAATTACTGGAACGTACAATGTGGAATGTACAAAGCAAGCGAACGTGAGAGAGAGAGAGAGAGAGAGGAAATAAATGTTTGTTGTTTTTAAAAATTAAAAGCGAGCGAGAGAAAGAGAGAGAGAGAGACAGAGACAGATTTATTTTTCTGTAAGTAAATATGTTTCAAATATCTAAAGAGTTTTACAAAATATATAAGATATTAACTTATATAAAATACTTATTTGTAATGATATGCCATGTATTTTTATTATAAGGGTGATGTCTAAATAAAGTACATTAAAAAAAACTGTTTCAAAAAATATATAATTAATTACTGGAACAAATATTTGAATGGTACATTAGTGTTTGTTTTGCATGCAGATACCGTTAATCCAGAATATAGGAATGGTTAGAGCTCAGCCAATCAAAAGAAGTGGAAAAAGTCTGAGAATCTATTATTTTTTAATCTAAGAATGGAAAGATTATGTTACATGTATGAGTTTATGATCCAGTTACGAAGGGTGAAATCAAATATATATGTGCAGAATTCCTCCCAGTGATGACTAGAGGGAAAAATAGGAACTACTGCCTTTAAAGATGGTTGCGATTGTGGTGATGTCACTTCTAGGATGTAATGTAGGATTTTATAACGACTAAATGTGTCTAAAATGGCGTTTTAAAGTTACGTAAGATAGTGCCTAATAATCTAGACAATAAATTTGTATATAGTGTCTGCTGTTGCAAACCTACGATACTTTGGTCCAGAGTGGAAATTTATGCAATCAAAATATTATGTAGGAGAGGAGGTAAGAACACCAAATTTATGATTAAACTGCAAGTGATGATTTCGCAACATCATTTTTAAAAGTCTAAAGGAACAAGGGTGATAACTCAAATTAATTCAAACTTTTGCAAAATTTTTAGAAAGCCATTCTTAACATAAAAGGAGGAATATTGGAAAAACTAAGATTCACCATAAAATGATTTTCTTTGAAAATTTGATCTTCATAACCAAGTGTGCCTGCAACAGAGGTGCACATTTGAAGCATATCCTTGAATGGCGATAAAACAAAGAAATTCATGAGTGTTGTGGTGTAAGAGGGGGAGTAAGATATGGAGGGTGGAGAGAAAGAGAGTCAAGTAGTGTTTATATTGTTCTTGTCATGTTCTTTTATAAGATTGAAAATGCATGCATTGAATTACCATGATATTGAGAAATATGGAGACAGTGGGAGGAATATAAGAGCTGTAGTAGGAGGAATGGGAGAGAGAAAGAAAGAAAGACAGACAGACAGAATGGGAGAGAGAGAGAGACAAAGACAGAATGGGAGGAAGAAAGAGAGAGACAAAGACAGAATGGGAGGAAGAAAGAGAGAGACAAAGACAGAATGGGAGGGAGAGAGAGAGAGAGACAAAGACAGAATGGGAGGGAGAGAGAGAGAGAGACAAAGACAGAATGGGAGGGAGAGAGAGAGACAAAGACAGAATGGGAGGGAGAGAGAGAGAGAGAGAGAGAGAGACAAAGACAGAATGGGAAGGAGAGAGAGAGAGACAAAGACAATGGGAGGGGGAGAGAGAGACAAAGACAATGGGAGGGGGAGAGAGAGACAAAGACAATGGGAGGGGGAGAGAGAGAGACAAAGACAATGGGAGAGAGAGAGAGACAGAATGGGAGAGAAAGAGAGAGGAAGACAGAATGGGAGAGAGAGACAGAATGGGAGGGGGGAGAAAGAGAGAGACAAAGGCAGAATGGGAGGGGGAGAGAGAGAGAGAGAGAGAGAGAGAGAGAGAGAGAGAGAGAGAAAGAATGGGAGGGTGGGAGAGAGAGAGGGGGAGAAAAAGACAGAATGGGAGGGAGAGACAAAGACAGAATAGGAGGGAGGGAGAGAGAGAGAAAATGGTAGAGAGAGAAACCATGTAAATTCCAAACACTTTTTTCTCATGGCATGCAATCGATCGTTAAATGGGGAGGAAAATTTTTCAAAGGAAAAAGGAAACTACTTACAGTCATTATTTACTGTTCTAAGGGAGGTAATCCGTAGATGTTAATAAATCCATAAACACGTGTATCCTAGAAAAAATATACAAAAACAAGTTAGTTTATCATTTTACATGCATCAAAAATTGTGCAAATATTCTATATGGGTCAATAAGATGTGTAAATGCTTTTTGTGTGGAGAGTCTATAGGGAAGCAAGGGTGGTGTAGTCACAAACCGTACCTCTTTTGAAAATTGAATGGACATTATTTGAAATCACTTGCAAGGAGGAGTCTTCAGTGGCTAAATAGACTGGTGCTTTGTTTCGTTGTAAACATGTTTAGTGGGTTGGGTTGCGATAGACTTGCTGCAAGTGAGTAATATATACATTAGGGACTGCCAAAATTCACCACAGAATTACCCCACCCTATATGTAAAACGATTTAACTTTATTATAAATTAATATTATCAGTATAACTTTTGTACCATTTAAAAGAAGGGCAAAATAAACCAGTAATCATTTAAAAAAATTTTTTTCATCGAACGAAAATAATGAAATTGCGAGACGAAAATCGTGTTTACATAATTGGCGCTTTAAAATAATGTTCCCATGTAGTAGACATTCCGAACGTGAAAACATACCCGTGTTTAATAAATCTAGCAAAAATCAACTAATGATCAGATTTTCGTGAAATTTTCAATACTTATCCATTTTAGAATAGAATTACATATAAAATGCAGTTTTCGTAAAATATACGAGGGGAAATATTTTTTTTTTAGTGTGTGCCCCCCTCCTCCTATTTATTTTTTCGACATTCGAACAAAATATGTTTAAATCTATCGAAATTTCTATTTATTATGAAACATAAGAGTTCAAATAAGAAAAAAAAATTTTTTTTGAATTTAAATGCACATGTTGAACAAAAATTTACCTTGAAGTTGCAATTAAAAAATTGATATAAACTTATCAAGTATTTTTTAAATATCGTTTTTTCAAATTAATATATACTATAATCAGTTGAATTGCCAAGAAAAAGAAACTTCGTAAACATTAATTTTTAAAAGATTAAAACGATTAAAATTCCATTATTTCAAAATGTTCCGTTACAACATAGATTTTTAATTGTGTTTAAATTTATTTTTTTTTTAAATATTAAGTTTTTACATAAACATGGCTCTTGTCAGTTATTTTATCGCCAGATTAAAACCAATTTGAAAATATTATTGCACAAATATTAAGCATTTTGTAGCCCCCCCCTCATATTTTGTTTGTCTCTTTTTACCGAACAAAATATGGAACCCCGTAGGTAACCAAATGAACATCCAGTAAAACCGTATTTCATATTTAATATACAAATGTTTATAATATTATTAATCATTAAACTGTGTAAAACTTAAAACCTAACAAAATTATAACAAAGATTAATTATTAATTGTAGTTCGAAGAATATAAACAAAGGTTTTAAAAAATCATTAAGTCGTTTCTGCTTTTCCATAGTTCGTATAGTTAACACAAATCTGACGTCACGGAAACATGCGCCCATGCGGTCCATTTTTTTTTTTTAATCGTTTGGTAGACCCTAATATACATAAGAAAAGAGTAACCAGCCATAAAATAGGAAATATCTCTGATTTGGGGTGGACCATCCAGAATGCGATTTGTCTACTTGGGAAAAAAAAAAAAAAAAAAAGAAAAAAACGTATTGAGTCTACGCGGTTTTCTGTTATGGTTATGATGAATTTTTGTTTCGTTCAAAAATAGAAATGGTCTACGAGATAAAAGATCCCCCTCTCTGTGACAGTAGGATATTTATGTTTATAGATTGGCTACTGGTTATCTCAAGTAACCTTTTAAACTGGGATTATCATGGAATACCTATACGTTTTAGTTTCATCTTGTCCAGAAAAGAGAGAAAGAAATAAGAATCAAGTCAAATAAGACAAAAAAATAATTTAAAAAAAAAAATAATAATAAGGGGTTAAGAATACTGCAATTTATGAGAAATCAGATTTTTCTTATTTAAAATAAAAATAAAAAGCAGATTTTGATCCTAAAGCAGAGAACTCACGCGTGCCAGGGCGAAGTTTAAAATAGAGTTGACTTTAAAAGAGGATAGATTTTATGAAACGGGTTTTAAAATGACTACAATTATTAATGCTTACGCGGTCAATTATATAACAGACCAACATTGTCTGTGAAGAGAACAGATGAAGTATGTTAGGACAAAAGGCAACAATGAATAATGAGACACTGTTCTTGAACAAAGCATCTTTGACAAAAAAAAAAAAAAAGTATTTTTAAACCAAAACAAAAAGAACACACATTTTAACAGGTTTAATAAACTATGAAAAAAAAAAAAATATTTAAAAAAAAAAAAAAATTCCACAATGAAACCAGACGTGATAAAAAAAAATGTATTAATGGATGGATCACCACTTAGCAAGACCAAAGGCCATTCAAGGATAAGGATTAATTGAATACTTGTCAATTAAAACATGATAATTATGAGAAAATTGAGAATGTTTGCTGGGATGAATAAAGTTTGAATATTTCTGGGGACGGTTCATGACAAGAAGTTTTTGATCTTAAATCTGAAGACGACCCTTTTGTAACCTGCAGGAAAGCAATCCCATAGTAACGTGTTCCATGCAAATAATCTTTGTCAATGAAAATTCCATCTGATTTTAGGCACACAGAGGAAGAAACGAAAGTGTTTTTTCTTTGTGGTAGAAAGAGTTCTTGCTGTAAATGTCTAGCGAAAAGAAACTGCGTTTCTGTTTAAATTCGACTTGTGCACTTATGTGTACAGTGTTAAGAGAAACATTTTCACACCCTTCATATATATCAATTAAGCAGACACCCCTTCCCACACCCAATCCTTAGCAGACGGAGTCAAAATGAGGCTGGCCGAGCGACCTAGATTTCTACACCCACGCAATGACCTTCAACTGTCGCCAACAAGAAAAACGCGGGAGAATCAAAGCAGTTCGACGAAGGCGGTGGACACGGAAACATGTGTGGGGACATTCTGCTCGAAAAATGGAAACACCGCGGTTGATTCGCATGGTGAAAAAAAAAGAAAGAAAAACATCTCGTCGACTCGTATCGTGCCACAAAGGAACAATGTATACCCACCTTGGCACTAATCGATTGGAATTCACGCCGTGCTGATAAGGAATAACATATATCCACCTTAGCATAAATGGATTGGAATCTACGAGAATCGATCCTTCAAACCAGCACCTCATAAAAGGGAAAGAAGCTTCGGGTGAATTGAACGTCGACTCAACAAAAGAAGTTAAGTAACTCTTTCTAAATTGTTTTTGCTCGATCAATTATGTGAACTGTTGAATGCCCCATGAAAAGAAGAAAGAAAAAGAAAAATGGGGAAAAGAAAAGCAACCCTCGAACTAAGGTTTTTTTTCCTAAATGCTGAATCCCCCCCCCTGTTAATCGGCCCATAAGTAACATATCATTGAGTATAAAAAAAAGGAAAAAGAAAAAGAAAAAAATGGGGAAAAGAAAAGCAACCCTCGAACTAAGGTTTTTTCCTAAATGCTGAATCCCCCCCCCTGTTAATCGGCCCATAAGTAACATATCATTGACTATAAAAAAAAGGAAAAAGAAAAAGAAAAAAATGGGGAAAAGAAAAGCAACCCTCGAACTAAGGTTTTTTCCTAAATGCTGAATCCCCTCCCCCCCCCTGTTGATCGGCCCATAAGTAACATATCATTGACTATAAAAAAAGAAAAAAAGGAAGAAGAAAAAAAAAGGGGGAAAGAAAAGAAAATAAAAAAATAGAGGAAAGAGGGAAAAACTATCTCTATATCTTGAGACTTTCAGTGTGACCCCCCCCTCTCTGAGTATCACTCATATCTCGTTGATTCTCATCGAAGAGAACAAAAAGAACCTTCCTAAGACAATCGAAATATCACTCACCCCCCCTCTCCTTGTCCCAAATCATTGTCTGCATGTATATATTCTTTTATTCTTTTTTTTTTTCATGTTATTTCAGTTATGATTTCAGTTGCATGTTCTGTTTTCGTAGTTACATTTTACCCGGTTCAATTTGTTTAAATAAATTGTTGATTTAATAACTCTCATACCCGTGTCGACTTGTGTCTCTTTTGTTTGCCTTACATTGCCGCCCGTGAATGCCTCGAGTATATTCCACGACGATTCTGGTCTGAACCTGGACACTGTACCATAGAGACCGCATAATTTGCAGTCGGTACCCGTCAAACTTTTCTTTTTCTTAAAACGCGTGCCCGGCCTTGGGATTTTCTCTGAGAACTCCAACCTTGGTACCGTACAGGGAGGTTCTCGTCAAGAAACAGGCTCGTGGTACCGTTACAACAGTGTGCTTGAGATTAGAAAGTGGATCTTGGATTTACTTTCAGAAGCTTCACGATTCTCACTTTATTATTTTGTCCTTTAGTCCTCACATTCTAGGAGCGATGTTTCTGACAAAGAAGGAAGAATTGCTGTTTTGTCGGTCAGAATCTATTCAGTCTAACACTTATCACTGGCAAGTTTTGTACATTGAAGTAATTTTTTTGTTTTTAGCTTCCTACATCAAATAGTTTCATACTTTGTCTGGAGTAATTCTCATATAAAAAATATATCTAGCAAGGAGAAAATCCTTTTCTATTTAAATTCAGGATTTGATTTTAAAAACCTAATTTCAATTAACAAACTTGGAAGTTCGGGTTATATTCTAGTTAATAGAATCTAAATATTAATTTACTTGTCCATACGTCCAGTGTCACAAAAAAAAAAAAAAATCATCGCAAATATTGAGAAACGAATTACCTCCCTTTATAGTCGATCTTTATCAGTTAAAAAATCATTAAAACCATTTCTTCTCCAAAAATTAAAATAAAAAAACAAAAAAAACCATGGCCGTTTGTTCCTACTTACAACGCCTCCCCACGGGAAGAGACTAAGTTATTTTTTTTTTTACAGTTTCTTTTTAAAATTAAAAAATTGTGCAAGTGAATCGACATCTGTTCTTTTATAATTTATATAAAAAATTATTCAGAAAAAAATAAAACAATTGTGTTGTGGGTTAAATTTTCATTGAAAAAAATTTTTTTTTTAAATCAATTCTTTTCAGCTTTAAAAAGTTAAAAAAGAATTTGCTAAAAAGTTGTTTTAAATTCGTTGTTATTTGTTTTTATTTTGTGTGTTTAGAAAATTTTCAACTACCGTGGAATATCCACGGGTTCTGCTAGTTTATTTTAATAAGATGATTTTGACTTAAATTTAAAATATTTTTTAATTTACTCAGGAGTCAACACTTATCAAGACTAAAAGCAACTAGAGGATAAGAGTAAATCACTTATTAAAATGGGTTATTAAATTTAGATTTGAAGTGGACCATGTTGTAAACTTCATGGAAGCAATCTTGTGGCAACGTGTTCCATAGATGAAACGTTATATTGTGATGAAGTTTAAATAAAAGTGAGAAAGGGAAACACAATCACATACAGAGAGAAATGTACAAACAGACAGACTCTTACAGACACAGATTCAAACATAATACAGAGGAAAAGAAACATTCATTTAGTAGTCGCACTGTATAAATTATTTTCAAATAAAATTTCCACATTAAAATCTAGTTTCTGATCTTTTTCATCAATGCTCAGTATTGTACACAAATTTAATCATTGAATCTCTATGGAAATTAAATTTGTGATTAAAAATTAGCATATGTGAACATAAGAGGGAGGGGATCCTTCTGCCGCTCCGGGGGATATCTCACTGCTGATACAATTCTCTATCTGTGTGGAAGCCAAGTGCGTCCAGGGGTGGAGTGCTGCTGCCACATCTGGGCTGGGGCTGCTAAAAACAGCCTATCCTGCCTTGACAGAGTACAAAATAGACTTTGTGGCTTAGTGGGGGATGCCTTTTTCTCTTCCCTGCAACCTCTCTCCCACACAAGAGACGTTGCGAGCCTGTCTTTGTTTTATCGTTACTTCCATGGCAAGTGCTCGTTCGAGCTCCAATCTGCACCCCCCTCGCCACTTTTTCACAACACCCGTCTAGCTGAAACCACTGAATAATTACTCCACTCTTTATCTGTGCCTAAATCAAGACGTAGATTCCATGAACAAAGCTTCTTTCTTAGAAGTGCACGCCTGTGGAACTCTCTTCCGTTTGCCTGTTTCCCACCTGACTACAACTTGGATGTGTTCAAGTTCAACATAAACAAATTCCTTATGAATCGCCCCCTTAAGACACTTTATCAAATCTCCAATACTAACGATTGCTACGATACTGTCCTGTTGATTACTGTACATGCAATAATCCTTATCCCCATGTGGCTTCCTGGCCTTAATAAGTGGTGACCTCCATGTAAAAAAAAAAATAAATAAATAAATAAATAAAAAAAATAAAGTGTTTCTGGCATTACCTAGTTTTCTGGATCTGTTTTATATTGTCTTGTTTAGAGGCACTGGGTTTCGCAAATGTAGATATTGTTAAAGTTGCTACACAAAATCGTGTATACATCCGCTGGTGGTGTGGGATGATGCCAGTGTTTATTGAAAATATTTTTAGTTATAAGTGAAGAGAACTATACACTCCTAAAACCATATTTAGTTTAGTCAGTATAAAAGCAGTTGCTGTGTGATGGCTCTGGGAAGAGAGAAAAAGGATTTAGGTTTTAGTTTTTTTTTTTTTTGTTATCGAAGATACAGATCACTTTCTTCTAGAATTAAATATTTTGGATATTTTAGAGTTTTAAAGGAGGATTATATAAAATTTATCCAATAAATAGTTTATGGAAATTAAATTTGTGGTCAAAATTTCTCATATGCGAACATAAGGTGTTTCTGGCATATATATGTATAAATATTGTTAAAGTTGCTACACAGCATAGTGTACATGTCTGCTTGTGTTTAGGGGATGGTGTCAGCATCCGTTGAAAATGTTTTTATGAACAAAGAAAAATTGTACAGTCCTAAAATCATATTTGGTTAGGTTAGTATAAAAGTGGTTGCTGTGTGTTTGTGGGCAAAGTGATGGCTCTGGGAGGAGAGGAAAAGGTTTTAGCTTTAATGATGTTTAAGATACAGATCGCTTTCTTCTAAAATTAAATATTTTGGATATTTAAGAGATTTTAACGAGGATTCTATCATGATAAATTCATCTGATGGATATTGGGACAGAGGTATGAATTATGAGGGCTCTAACGAACCAAACATCTCATAGAATCGAGCCTCATCTCATAATCTACCTCAGTCAGGGTGTTACCAAGAGAGTAGGAGCCATTTTTGAAATGGCCTTTTCCCTGTTGATTGAGGAATGACTGGTATCTTGAGCAGTTCTAGGAGGTCCACTCTCCCAGGCCAATGTCCTTCATCTTTCAGGTTGGGTAAATTTATTACTTACTGCCTGAAGCATTTCTATCGGGGAATGCTGACAAGGCTGCCCAGTCAATTTTTTAATAGACCACAGGATTCCAGTGTTGGTTTGACTCTCCCTCACCTTCTGGCCTTGTGTCACATCTTCGGAGAGAAGAAAGTAAATAACACATCTAAAAAAAAAGTCACTCATGCTTGCAAATAAGGACAAAAGTGGTTTCAGTAAAATCATAGAAGACCTCATTTTTCTGCAGTCTCCAACGACAGCTTTCTTTTTTCTTTTTTCTTTTTTTTTTTTTTTAAATAGAAAATGAAGTAAAATTAAAAACCATGAATTATACAAGTAATCCTTACAAACACATAAGTGAAGTGAGGGGTGAGGGGTTAGGGTTAGGCAGGTCTGCCTCTGTGAATGCTTGTACCCATTAGAAATGGATGGGTTGGTGGGTCCGGGTTGGTTCAAGGATGGCAGAAGCAATTAATTACAGGAAAGTATATTTAAATATTCGCTTTCATAATTATTTGCTGTGGGAGTGACGTCCCCCTCCTTCCTTCTGCTAAACTTAAATGCCTCTTTAGATATCTGATATACAAACATTCAATTTTTGTCATGTGAGCTTTGCTCGGACAAACCCACAACTCCTCCATTTTAGAAGGCCACTTTATGTTTTGCCTTTTTTGTTTACAGTTTTCTGTTAAATGAAGAATTTGCAGAGAGAAAAAAAAATATTTTGAAATTAATTGGATCAGTACTCCGCAGACAAGCTCGCTGGTTTGCAAAAAAAAAAATAAATAAATAAAAAAAAATTATGATGATGACGACGACTGAGAAACGGCAAAAGTCGTTTGGTTGGTTGTTTTTCGGCATATCAACCCTTTTCAGGTTATTTAATGCCGAATCCAGTGATTTTGAAAAAAATATTTTTAACAGAGCATATTTGTTTGTTTTTCTTTTAAGTCGGTTTCTATTTAACTCATAGTTGGGACCCTAACAGGTACTACCACTCCAGGTCAGAGTGGACCTGGGAGCAATGGCAACTAAAGGATGGCTCCATACTCCCCAAAGCTCGCAAGCTGGGGCCTCACCATTGGATATAGTTTAAGGTCATATCTAGATATCTATCTAGACGTTAGAAACACACGCCCAAATAGGCATAGAATTGTCTCGCATGATGATTAAAAAAAAATGGGATATAGCTTAAGGTCATATCCAGGATCCAACAGTCGTTTGGTTCTTCCACGTAAGTATATTAGTCGCAGATACGTTATTAATAATCAATCTGGCAGAGACCAGGCCCATGTGTAGTTATTTATCTCCTCCCCCTCTCAAAGTGGGATGATGTGACACAAAGGTTGGAAACTCAGATTTGAAGAGCCCGTTCCATAGAGTAAGAGCATTCTGGGCTGTAAAAAATGCCTAGGCAGCCCTGTCAGCATTTCCCCAGTAGGAGCGCCTCAGGCAGCTAGCCTGAAACTAACCCCTTCTCAAAAGAGAGAAAGCAAAGTCTGAGAGTGTGCATCTCCTGGAACTACACAGGACCTCAATCAACAAGGGACAAACCATCTCAACAATGGCCAAGACTGTAGGTTTTAGCGCCAAGAGAAAAAAACCCTGGCTGACGAGCCATTGTGAATGTGGTGGCTTTCTTCTGTCAAGACTTTCGTGGGTAGTTGGTTCAGCTTTAGGAGAATCACCTTCTCAGGCTTGGCCTTATCGAATTGAGAAGGAGTTCGCAATGAACTAATTGCCGGAGGTGCTCTCACAGAGAAATATCAATAGGGCTTCAAGCAATTTTTAATATGTCACAATGAACCATCTTGAGCACGGATTTATTTTTACTTTTTGGATTTATGTCACATCCACCCATGGTGGGAGGAAAGTAAATAACAGGAAATTACAAGTGACGTGAGCAGAAGTAATAAAAAAGTGACGTTAGTGGGGGAAGTAGAGGATTCTCATGTATATATGTTAGAGTTACTTATATGGGGAGGGTATGTTTAGGTAGATCGAAATAAAGTAAAGAATAAATATGATGTATAAAAGTGAAACTTGGTCAGTGAGAGTTGAGGACATGCGTTGCATGGAGAGAAATATTAGAATGATATAATGGATGTGTAATGCAAGTCTTAAAGTAAAGTTTAGATTTGATGACTTCAAAAAAAGATTAAATCTAGACAATATAGAAAAATGCGTGTAGAACAGTAGACTTTGATGGTATGGTCACATTGAAAGAACGGATGAGAGTTCTTGGGTTAGTAGATGTAGAACAATTGAGGTAGCAGGGTTAGTTGAGAGAGGTAAGCCAAGGAAAACATGGAAGGAAATGATCATGACGAACTTCAGATGGATAAATAAAGACCTGGCCAGAGATAGGTTAGTTTGGAAATCAATTTCTAGAAGCTGTCAAACACATGTCATTATGCAAGAAATTTGGTTTCTCGTCTTTGTTCAATAGCATATCAACCACTTAATGCCGAATTCAATAATATTGGAAAAGGGTTTTATGCTTCAAGTTCTTTATATCTCCAAATATTTATTCATGATGTTTAGTTGCTGTTGTTATATATATATATATATATATATATATATATATATATATATATATAGATATGTTTGACTTTGCAAAGGAAAAGGAAAAAAGAAAAATAATAATATCAATGTTTGCTCCATTTTTGGCTAGGGTGCCAGTATCTTCAGACTGCCTGATGCCCTTACAGATATTACCACTCTGGGCTAAAGTGGACCTGTAAACAACGAGAAGTAATGGCAGCACTTGTGCAGTATTTGGGCGGCCGCCATTAGTAAAGGGCGATAACTGCAATTTTTTTTGGTCAAATAACACGGAAAATAAGTAACAAACAAGAAATTTTCTGAACAGAAAAATATTTGAAAACCAAAACGTTTATTGTATAAAAATGTATCAATATATAAATCTATATATCTATAAAAGTGAACGTGTCTGTGTACATTTCCCTACGCAATAACTGTCAATTTTAAGTCTACAAACTCGAAATTTGAAATATACAGGATACTGAGATTTGGGAAAATCTTTGTGATCGGTTTTTGGCCAGAAATTTGGCTGTTAAGGGGTCAAAGTTCAACGATTTGACCTTTGAGAACTCTACCAAACTCCTCCGCCAATTTTGTGTATAAAAAATTGAAATTTTAGATATAGGTTCCTTGGACATGGATCTAACTTAATAACTTGATTTGAGCCCAAAACAATAAATGTTAAGGGGTCATAATAGGGGTCAAAGTTAAAAAAATATCGACTTCTGCGGTCTCTACCAAATTACTCAGACAATTTCTGGTCTAAACATTTGAAATTTTTCATAAAGGGTATTCAGAGATAAGGCAAGCTTTTTAATCAGTTTAGGTCGAAAATTTTTAGTTACCAATATATAAATGTATGTATGTATGTATGCATGTCTGTCTAAAACTTTCGACAGAGGTGACGGATTTTACCAAGATCAGTATCGTTTTGAAGTTCGACCTTTCAGACAACAAATATTGAAAATTTGGCTAAAAACATTAATATCTTCACCTTCAACTGGGCACTTTTCTACGGGGGGGGTCGCTTTTTCGCCGATATTTTTGAAAGTCATCCTATTCTTTCGATTGGCTAGCCTTAATTTAAACATAAGTCACTTCCGGTTTGGCGGTGGTCGTAACAGCAAACACGTCAGGTATTTTTTCCCATACTTTTCCTCCTTCGCAGTACGGGTTCGAGCTTGCCTTCCTACTACCAATTTTTTTTTTTTTTTTTTTTTTTTGCTCAACATACAAACACCCGGGCAACGCTGGGCTTAAATGCTAGTTGTAAAAAAAAAAAAAAAAAGATGTATTTAAAAGTCTCCATAAAAAAATATAATTTTAATAAAACAATTTTGTAATGAAAGCAACATTGGATTTTTATAAAATAGATTTTTTTTTTTTCTAACAAATAATTTTAACGAAACATTTTTTGAATTAAAGCAACATTGAAGGGCCAACAACAAATTAATAATTTAAATGAAATTCCCCAAAAAGTATGTTATCGCCCCCTGTTCTTTGACCGAAAAGCGTCACCTGGAGACAGTTTAGTGAAATGCATCTAAAAACATGCTAGCCGCCCGCATAATGCAGAAGTACTGTAATGGCAACTTTACATTCTCCCACAGCCCCCCACCACAGGATGTCTTAAGATCATAGCCAGGACCAGTATGCAAGATTAAGAAAATGATTTTTTTTTTTTCGTTTTTTTTATACACACAAGATCTAGGTGAGGGGGGGAGGGGTCTAACAAAACAAAGCAAAAAGGGAAGGAGGAGGGGGTATCAATATCAACTCAGAATTATTTCATTGATTGATCAACGTTAACAGCAATAGTCGAGATCTGTAAAATATAACATTTATATCACACACCCCTGCCATCCCTCGCCCCCTATATTTCCACCCTAGAGATTAACACCATTTGCTACATCTGAAGTACCAAATAAAGCATCTGTTCCCCACCCACAACATCACACCAACCTGGATACACTCGGAGGAATGGAATCAGATACCCAATTTCTGCAAAGTCTTACACAGGCACCAAGTAGCAGAAAAGAAAACTCCCACTCATCTCCTTCAGAGGTTTCTGGTCTCCGATGCCTTTACCGAAATTTTAGAAACTGGGACAACTCAGAGTTAATTAGCACAGAAAAAACACACACACACACACACACACACACACACACACACACACACACACACACACACACACACACACACACACACACGAAATGAAAAATGAGGAATACAAGTTATATATACCTTTATTATATAATCAGAACAATAAGGAAAAGTAAAGGGGAAAATTAAGAAAAAAAAAAAAGAAATATCTTTAGGCCATGTGATTTCGAAGCTAAAATGCTTCTCATCAGAAAAAGTAAAAATAATTAAGAAATATTAAAAGTAGGTACAATACATAAGAGTAAATACGAAGGGTAGTATATATGTAAATAATAGTAAAAAAACGAAAAAATGAGCTATTATGAAATAATGGGGATCATTAAAGAAAGGCCAATAATCACACACACACTAGCAGGCTGCCTGGTCATAAAATATGCGTAAAAATGATATTTTAATTTATGCATATTTCGTATTTATTATTATATGCTACCCAGTATATAGTAGCGATTTCAAAAGTTTAAAAAAAGAATGACTTTTGTGCCATCAGCTAGAATTGGAACCAAAGCATTTAGCATTATTTATTTATTGTTTTTTACATGGTAGTCACTACTTATCAAGGCCCGGAAGCCACTCGGGGATAAGGGTTATTGCGTGTACAGTAATCAATAGGATAGTATCGTAGTAATCGTTAGTATTGGAGATTTGATAAAGTGTCTTACTTAAGGGGGGGGCGGTTCATCAGGAATTTGTTTATGTTGGACTTGAAGACATCCAAGTTGTAGTCAGGTGGGAAACAGGCAAACGGAAGAGAGTTCCACAGGCGTGCACTTCTAAGAAAGAAGCTTTGTTCATGGAATATACGTTTTGATTTAGGCACAGATAAAGAGTGAGGAAAATTACTGACAGTGGTTTCAGCCAGACGGGTGTTTATCGTGAAAGATTGGCGAGGGGTGACCAGAGATTGGAGCTCAGACGAGCACTTGCCATGGCAGTAATGATAAAACAAAGACAGGGTTTCACTATTCACTACTATATAAGCTAAGGCCACTTGCATATCAAAACTTTACAAATTAACTGACTTAAATATATAAATGTATATTTGCGCATGCGTGAAGGATACCCATTAGTTCAGGGTTCGCCTGCCAAGTTCTAATGTTTCAATTTTGACCTCTTAGCAGTTCGCCACCCTCCGGTTAAAAAACAAATTGAATTTGTTTCATCTGTACAAGAGTCTATTACATCCTAAGATGGAGTGCCGTTTCCAAATCTGGCCAGGAGCTGCTCGGAGCACCCTATCCTGTCTGTACAGAGTTCAAAACCAACTTCATAATCTAGTAGGCGATGCCATTTTCTCTGTCTTGCAACTTCTTTCCCACAGAAGAGACGTTACGAGCCTGTCTCTGCTCTATCGCTATTTTCAATGCAAGTATTCAACTGAGCTCCAATCTATGGTCTTCCCTCACCAATCTTTCACAAAAAAAAAAACTCATAACCAAAGTCATTATCAATAAACTCCTCCACTATTGGTGCCTAAACCTAAACCAGGATTCAATGAACAAAGCTTCTTTCCTAGAACTGCTCGCCTGTGGAACTGTTTTGCTGGTCTGCTTTCCAGCTGACTACAATATTGTCGTCTTCAAGTCTAATGTAAACAAGTTCTTGCTGAACTGTCCTCATAAATAATCTAATCATACAAAATTTCCACTACAAACGATCATTACGCAATTGTCCCAATGATTACAGTACACACATAACCCTTATTCTCGAGTGGCCTCCGGGCCTTGATATGTGATAACCCCTTCATAAAAAATGTCTGAATAGTCCATTGATCAAGTTTCAAGTCTGTACACTAAAAATTGACAGAGTAGCTTGGTAGAGACCATTTCACACACAGATAAAATATTAAACACAAACATGATCATGATTCGTTGGTTTACAGCCACTACAACTCTCTATTCTACATTGATTTCATCCGAAAATTCATAAATTGTACATGATGAAAAAATAATATCTTCATCTATATATATAAAAGCGAAAATGAGTATGTATGTATGTATGTTCGCTTTTTCTCTATGTCTACAGAAAGCTTTTTTCGCCGTGATTCTTGGTTGGCTCGCTCCTTAAAACTTTTTATATGCTGTCTAAATAATAATATCTACGACTAAGGAACTCGGGTCGCGGCTATCTTTAATTTACCCGACTTTTACAAGCTATCTTCGAGATATTTTTTGATCGCCACATAGCGGGGAAAACAGAAACTGGCTTCCAGCACAAAACTAGGTCAAACATCACGCGACTTAATGTTCTCGCACCTGCTAATTTCGCTTTACAAACGTCAACTTAACACTTATCAATTCATCTATTCTCGTGGTCGAGATGGTTAGGTCACAGGTTTTTTTTTTCCATTTCCTTTCCACCTCTGCGTCAAAGGTTTGGGGTTCATGCCTACCTTTCTACTAAAACTTTGTTTTTTCTTTTACACTTCCAAACACCCGGCCAACGTTTTTTTTTATTTTTTGTTTTTTTTTTTAAACAGGGTTGTTTTGATCGATCCCCCCCCCCAACACACACCTCCAAACACCAGGACAACGCCGGGTGCCCCCCGCTAGTAGATAACTAAAATTAATAATCCCTCTAATTCTCTATTATTATTGTTGTTGAAATATTGTTTGTGGTGTATATCGACAACTATGGAAATTAGATGGTCACACTGCAAAAAAGAGAGTCACTATTTTTTTAATGCTTACAGAAATATTAATGAGTGGTTGAATCAGAAGATGGTGTTTGAAATAGCTGAAAGTTGATTGAGTTTTTTTTTCAGTTAATCGCAAATTACGGCTAATTAGAACAATTAAAATGAATATTTTTCAAACATAACTCAATCTAAGGTGTATTTTATCATTTAGTAATTTGCGTTTCTGAAGTATATAGGAAAAATGTCTTGGTGCAACAGACGTTTATTAACTTAGTATAATAATGTATGTGTGTGAGATTTTATATATATATATATATATATATATATATATATATATATATAGTGTGTGTGTGTGTGAGGGTGTCTTGGAAGTTTCTTTAAAATCTTTAAACTATTAAAAAAAATGTTTTACTGTTTTTTTTGGGGGGGAACATTATTTTGTAAATAAGTCAATCAATCTCCCATATCGCTGAATAGTTTTACTTACATGAACAAACAATAGTACCAATGTTCTAAAAGGGATCATCAGTTGTTTACCATGTTACACTGTTTCAGGGATTTAAACACAAAACAGTATATTAAATTATATACATATACATATCTGTAGAAATATATTTTTCTTATCATATATATCAATCTTTATTTAAGAAGCTCAATGTAATTACAGAGCAATATAGAGAATAAATGACAAATAAAAAATTCAATATGGCGTAACAGCAAATATAAAG